>NC_134900.1:4797500-4802500 GCF_041734735.1 Babylonia areolata | reverse complement strand
GTGTGTGTCAGAGAGAGAGAGAGAGAGAGAGAGTAAAGAAATACACAATATTCTTGCTGACACTGTGATGAAACAGTTTTATTAACAATAACACGAAATTTAACACGTCTAACAAAAATCAAGTATACAAAAATTTATGGCAATAATTTTAACTTTTTTTTTTTGGACGGCTTGTGCATGAGTGCATGTGTATGTGTATGTATGTGTGTGTGTCAGAGAGAGAGAGAGAGAGAGAGAGAGAGAGAGAATTCATCAAAACATTTTCAGTCAATTGATCATCGTTACTAGCACTCTAAAATGCTTTTCCTGTACCGAAAACAACGAGTAGAGAAACAAGACTAACGCGCCATCTTCTGACTACATAATATGGTTCTGGCATTAATGATATTGATTGTTTTGTGGACAAATGCGTCAAATTCAAATGAAGTTTGTAAGATACAAATTATGACAATACATACACATAATGATATGATAATCTTTTATTGAGCAGTATATGTCGCTGCATTTCCAGTGTGTGCCAGTGTGTGTGTGTGTGTGTGTGTGTGTGTGTGTGTGTGTGTGTGTGTGTTTGCGGTCACGTTCTCCCCCTGCGTGAGTTGTAACAAGTTTGTAAACAGCACACACACACACACACACACACACACACACAAAGACACACACACATAGACACTTGCTACCAGGTGTACAATTATTATATTGTTTCGCTACTGATTCTAAAGTGGTCCGAAAGAGGGTGTTTCTGCAATTTCCTGGTGTGAATAATCAATTGCTCAATAGATTTTTCAAGTAAAATAAATGTATGTGTTTACATGTCCTCAGGTGCAAGCGTGAGCAGCGTTGTAGCGAAAGGAATGACGAAAGAAACTGACAAGAAAGGAAGGAAGGAGGAGGGGAGGGAAAATAAAAACAACAGAAAGGTGAAGTGTTTGGCACTGCAGATGTATAATTCACTCTCGGTATGGAAAGCCTTGTCAACGTGATATAGTACAGCACAGTATATACAGTGCGCTGTACAGTGCAATGCAGTCAAGCACAGAACAACACAGCACGACACAACACGACACGACACGACACGACAAAGTACAACACAGCACAACATGATATACTGCACGGTACAACGCATTTCGACGCAACAATGCACAACACGATACGACAAAGCACATTACAACACAACACAACACAGCACAGCCCACTGCAACACATTACAACACAACACAACACAGCACATTACAACACAACACAACCCACTGCAACACATTACAACACAACACAACACAACACAGCCCACTGCAGCACATTACAACACAACACAACGCAACACAACACAGCAGAGCAGAGCACAACACAACACAACACAACACAGCACATTACAACACAACACAACACAGCCCACTGCAGCACATTACAACACAACACAACACAACGCAACACAGCACAACACAACACAGCCCACTGCAGCACATTACATTACAACACAACACAACACAACACAGCCCACTGCAGCACATTACAACACAACACAACGCAACACAACACAACACAACACAGCCCACTGCAGCACATTACAACACAACACAACACAACACAACGCAACGCAACGCAACGCAACACAACACAACACAGCCCACTGCAGCACATTACAACACAACACAACACAACGCAACGCAACGCAACGCAACACAACACAGCACAGCCCACTGCAGCACATTACAACGCAACACAACACAACGCAACACAACACAGCACAGCACAGCACAACTCACCAACCTTACACACCGTGGTATAGGGCTGTGCACACATCATGAGGGAAACCCAAGTCTTTGGTTTGGCCTGTTTGCTGCTGTTTGTGTCTTTGACTGAGTTATCGGTCTTCGCTGATCTCGCATTGGGCTGCCAATGCCAGTTTCTTGGTGGCTGCCTCCGTGTGTTTTGTGGTGATGGTTTGTTTTGTTTTTGTTTCTGATCCCGTTTGTCTGTCTGTCTGTCTGTCTGCCTGCCTGATTGTCTATCAGTCTGCTGTAAAATGAGAAACAGCAGCTTCCACAAAATCTAATTTTTTGAGGCTATTGATCTCTGGTGCTCATTCTCGTTACATAATGCTGGTTTGTAAAAAGAAAAAAAAAAAAAAGACTGGATTGATGGGCTGGTAAGTGGGTAGCTTACTTACTTTTCTTGAGTTATTGGTTGCGTAGTTGTGCGCTTTAGCATAAACAGATCCAATTGCATTTGGCTGTGTTGTTACCGAAACCCCTTTGTCGTCTGGCAAGATAATTATTGTGGGATTTATTACATTCATGTCTGACTTCATATCTCCTTGTCGAAATGAAGAACATTCTTTACCCCCTCCCCCCCCCCCCCCCCTTTTTTTTTTTTTTTTTTTTTTTTTTTTGCTGCGCATCACAAAATACAGAGCTGTTGGATGAACTGTTCTTTAGCTAGAGTCGTTGTCGGGAGTTGAGGGAAAGCAGCTGTGCTTACTCCACTACCCTCGTTAAATAAAAATTCGTTTCGTTTCGTTTCGTTTCGTTTCGTTCCATGGCGCTGCTGATAAAATTAATTCCTGACGATCCTGAGTTCTGGTGGGGGAGTTGAGGGAAAGGATCGGTGTGGGGGGTGGGGGTGGGGGTGGGGCAGTTCAGGAGTGTGGCATGACCTGCACTGTTGTCGTTAGGTCCTGTTCTCAACTGGAGAGGGTCTCTTTCTCCCTCCCTCCTCCCCCTCCCATTCTTCCTCTCTCTCTCTCTCTCATCTCTCCCCCTTCTCTTTCTCTCACTCCTCTCCCCACTCTCTCTACCTTCCCATTCTCTCTCTTCTCCATTCCTCGCTTAAAAAAAAAAAAGAAGTCTAACTCCCGACAGTTTGGGTTGCTCACTCCCCTTTATAAACGATATTACGTTTACTTAAAAAAAAATCCTACTGGAAAAAAAATTTAAAAAAAGAACAACCTCAAACCTGAAACGTAAAAAAACGAAAAAGAAAGAACCGATCCGTGTCGTTGAAGATGGCAAGACGAAGGGGAGGAACACAGCAGTCAGCACCTCATCACTGAGGCATGGAGGTGCCCGGCGGAGCGGTGGAGGGGGGGATACCGAACCCCGGGGGTGGGGGCTGGGCGGGGCCGGGGGGTGGGGGGTAGGTGGGGGCAGTGGGGGGAGGGTAGGCTGGGTCAGAGTAGTTGTAGGCTGGGGGAGGGTTTTCGACGGACTTGTAGGCCGGGGGCTGCTGGGGTCCTCCCATGGGCTGCATGCCGTAGGGGTGAGGCTGGGCGCCCGGATACTGACCGCTGGTTCCTGGAGAGCCAGTCACACAGTTTGGTCATGAGCTGAACGATACATGAATGAATGAATGAATAGGAAATTTGTATTTGTATTTCTTTTTGTCACAAGATTTCTGTGTGTGAAATTCGGGCTGTTCTCCCCAGGGAGAGAGCGTCGCTATACTACAGCTCCACCCATTTTTTTGTAATTTTTCCTGCGTGCAGTTTTATTTGTTTTTTCCTATCGAAGTGGATTGTTCTACAGAATTTTGCCAGAAATAACCCTTTTGTTGCCGTGGGTTCTTTTACGTGCGCTAATGGGTTCTTTTACGTGCGCTAAGTGCATCGGTTTATCGTCTCATCCGAATAAATAACAAGTGACAATGACAAAAAGAGAGAGAATACAATAGCTGAATTACGAACTGAGTAAACATAAAGAGAACGGTAGGGGTGGGGGTGGGGTGGGGGGAGTACATGGATTAATAGACGAATTGTTGAATGTCTGAGCGAAACAGTGAATAGATGAAAGTAAAAATTTATATCAGTGAGCTGATAAGAAAGAAAAGAATGCGGATGTGAAGCTAAAAATCAATGGTGCGTGTACCCTTATAGGAGTGTGGGGTTAGACTATGGTTCTCACTGTGTGTGTGTGTGAGTGTGTGTGTGTGTATGTGTGAGTGTGTTTGTGTGTGTGTGTGTGTTTCTTCTCCCCCTCCCCCATATTTTATTTTTTGGTCGTCTTATATCTTTTTTGAGTTAGCTGATCTTCGTTATTTGAGATGTTTACATTTTATTTCATCTTCTCCTCCTCCTACTCCTTCTCCATTTTCTTCTTATTTTACTCCTGCTTCTACTCCTGATCCTCCTTCTTCTTCTTCGTCGTCGTTGTCTTCTCCTTTCCCCCCACCTCTTCTTTCTTTCTCCTTCTTTCATTCCTCCTCCTCTATTTCGTCTTCCTCCATCGCCACCACTTCCATCTGCTCCTCCTCCTCCTCCTTTCTTCGTCTTTTTTCCTTATCATTGGAGTGGAGTGATGGCCCAGAGGTAACGCGTCCGCCTAGGAAGCGAGAGAATCTGAGCGCGCTGGTTCGAATCACGGCTCAGCCGCCGATATTTTTCCCCCCTCCAGTAGACCTTGAGTGGTGGTCTGGACACTATTCATTCAGATAGACACGTAAAAACAACAACAACAACAACAACAAAACAACAAAAAACCCACGGCAGCAAAAGGGTTGTTCCTGGCAAATTTCTGTTGAAAAATCCACTTCAATAGGAAAAACAAGTAAACCTGCACGCAAGAAAAATTACAAAAAAAAAGAAAAGAAAAAAAAGGGTGGCCCTGTAGTGAAGCGACGCGCTCTCCCTGGGGAGAGCAGCCTGAATTTCACACAGAGAAATCTGTTGTGATAAAAAGAAATACAAATACGATACAGATACATTTTCCTTCTTTACCTTCCCAATCTGCTTCCCCTTATTCTAATCCGTGTTCTCCTTCTCCTCCTCCCCCTAATTTTTTTCTTCTTCTTTTTTTCTATCTTCTCCATCTTTTTCTACTTCTTCTTTTCATCATCCTTCTTTTTCTCTCCCCCCCCCTGTTGTTGTTGTTGTTGTTGTTGGTTTTCATATTCTACTCCTCCTCCTGCTGCTTATTCTTCTTAATCTTTTTGTTTTTCTTGTTTATCTTCATTTCTTATCTTCCTCATACTTTGCTTTTCTATCTTTCTTTAAAAAAAAAAAAAAATTT
>NC_134900.1:4780000-4792500 GCF_041734735.1 Babylonia areolata | reverse complement strand
ACTGAGCGCGTACGTGCGCGCATGAAGACACATACATAATCACACACCCACGCACACACACACACACACACACACACACACACACACACACACACACACACACACACACACACACACACACACACACACACACACACACACACACACAGAGGGTGACATGTACAGGATAACAAGAGTTTTCAAGAGCTGCGATGTGACCGAGCATTGTAACAAAGCCCATATGATGATAATGCGGTTCATCAGCCGGGATGTGTTAAAACTGAAGTGCAACGTGTGATCACAGTGTAGGTTTGTTTGCTGCTCTAGTGTTTGCATTGCAGTCGTGTGTAGTGTTGTACTGTTGTACTGTTGTACCAAACAAACCCACCAATAGCCCATAGCTTCTCTTTCTTGACGTTGAATTTTTCTTAAAGCAGGGTGGTAAAGACCGCGGTAGGTAGGCGAGATAATGTCACTCGGATACCCGTAATGATAGGGGCCCCGTATACCCCGTTACCCCTGACGACCGGATACACAAACCGAAAAAAGTCAGACCTACTTTGTGGGTGAACGCAAGGAACACAGGGGCAATGCTGGCCTCTGTGTGTGTGTGTGTGTGTGTGTGTGTGTGTGAGAGAGAGAGAGAGAGAGAGAGAGAGAGAGAGAGAGAGAGAGAGAGTGTGTGTGTGTTGGAGGGTGGAGCGGGGATAAGGGGAGGGAGGGTACGGCTCATTGAACAGAGCCACACACACGCAAATTAGCTCGCGACAGCTTAAGTAAGTATAATCATGTCTGTCTGTCGCTTTGTCTCTGTCGTGTGTGTGTGTGTGTGTGTGTGTGTGTGTGTGAGGCGTGGTGTGTGAATGTGCGTATGTGAGTACGCACACACACACACGCATATATATATATATATATATATATATATATATATATATATATATATATATATGAGAGAGAGAGAGAGAGAGTGTGTGTGTGTGTGTGAATGTGCGTATATGAGTATACATATATATGAAAGAGAAAAAGAGAGTCCTTCTTGGTGGATGTATGTGTGTGTGTAGGGGTGGTGGTAGTGGGCGGGGAGGGGGGATGGGCGGAGGGGGGGGGGGGAGGCTGGAGAAGAGGTTCATGAGCACAACACGAAGCATAGGTTACACAACACCGCTCCCCGTCTCTAGATCTGTTCCTTTTACTGAGCATGAAATTTTGTACTTATGTTCTGCGATTGCGTATACAAGTTCGATAATGTTGCTGTTGTGAATGTTTTGGTTTTCATTGGGGTTTTTTTTTTTTGTGTGTGTGGTTTTTTGTTTTTTTTTCTTTTTCATCTTCAGTTTCTTCGCGCATCGGGCCGGATGTGAACAAACATATTGTGCTTATTCATTTACCCTCTAAGGCATGCAAATGGACTTTTCTTCCAGTCAAGTCGATGCGTATGTTAGTCTGTATGCGCGCGTGTGGCGCAGCGGTGTGTTTATTCGTGTGTGTGCGTGTATATAACTTGCTCGAACTGAATATATCATAAAATCAGCTAATATTCCTGGTGTATTTTGCATTGAAGGCATCATATAGCTTTTTATCCATAGACTATACATACTTACTTGACCTTCTTCGCTCCCGCTGGAGCATCATAACACGCCAACAAAAACTTCACCACTCATTTCGGGTCTTGAGCGAGCCGGCTGATTTCGTTGCATGTCTTGCCCGGTGTGTGTGTGTGTGTGTGTGTGTGTGTGTGTGTGTTTGAATCTCTTCCACAGTTCTCCTCCATGTACCTAGTGGTCTGCCTCTCTTTCTTTTCCCTTCAGTGATGGTGCCCATCTGAAGGCAGCGAAAGGAGGTCTGGTTTTAGCCATCCTTAGAAGTTGAGCCAGCCACCTCCAGCGTGGATTCTGGTATGGCTTATTTCTCATAATTTCTGATGGAATTTGTAAGAACTTGAAGTAATCCAGTTATACTCGAGGAATGCTGAATAGGTAATTTAAATCCACCAGAATCACACACACACACACACACACACACTATATATATATATATATATATATATAATAATAATAATAATAAAATGTTATTAACTCTTTCCATACGAACGGCGAAAGAGACGACGTTAACAGCGTTTCACCCCAATCACCATCATCAAAATATTGCAAGCGGAACGCTCTTCTACTGAAGAGGTGAATGTTGACAAAGAATACCACAATTCTGACGACAGAAGCTAAAGGTTGGGTCATTCAGACACCCACTGGACATCCGAGGGGTCTGTGTAGAGGAGAAGAGAGGACTGGCCGTACTGAGTGAGTTAAAAAAGTGAATAAAGTTTGAAAAAAAAATCAGATACTGGTTCCTTTGCAACATAGTGCCACCTCAGCTCATGACATCAGAAGTAGCCTATACATTACTCAAGACGAGATTAATTTTACTCGTTTTTGGGGAAACCAATTTCTGATGTTATTCCAGCTACGGGTTTTCTATTATTGTTAAGTGTGTAGCTCCTTTGTAAAACATTTGCAAATGCGACTTTCCTTTGTTCGTCAAGGGCTGTAATTCAGTTACATTATTTGAAGCATGTCTTGGACGGCGACCAAGCTTAAGTCTTAACGCAAGAAAAAAAGAAAAGAAAAAAAAAGCATACGTTATTTTCTGCCCCCCATAGGCATATAATAATCCTGGCATATTTTTGCTTCCAAGGCGTCAGTTTTCCATATCTACATTTCCTTTCTAATGCTGAACTGAATGTCTGTCTTGTGTTCTCTCTGTATCTGTTTACTGTTTGTGTGTGCAGGTGTGTACTATGCGCGTCTGTGTGTGTGTGTGTGTGAGAGAGAGAGAGAGAGAGAGAGAGAGAGAGAGAATACATGTGAGTGCGTGTTCTTTGCGTCTATTAGTGTGAGCGTAATAGCGGGGCAGTTCACATGTCAGTGCAGATGTATGTCAGTGCATCTTTCATTTGAAGAGCAAAAGTAATATCGCAAACTGTCACTACGCGGGATGCACAACTGGTCATAGCTGTGATACAACTGGTCATTGCTGTGATACAACTGGTCATTGCTGTGATACAACTGGTCATTGCTGTGATACAACTGGTCATAGCTGTGATACAACTGGTCATAGCTGTGATACAACTGGTCATGGCTGTGATACAACTGGTCATGGCTGTGATACAACTGGTCATAGCTGTGATACAACTGGTCATGGCTGTGATACAACTGGTCATAGCTGTGATACAACTGGTCATAGCTGTGATACAGACAATATATCAGTGTTGCTTCCCTTGAATAGATTCCCATTTTGTTCCTACTTTCTTTCCTCTTCCTTTTTATTTTTACGACAACAATTTTACTATATTTTAGATAGTTATTCATTATTTTTGAGTTGATGAATCATTACTCTTTTCTCTATCTGTGTGTTTGTGTGTGTGTGCGTGTGCGCGCGTGTGTGCGAGTGTGGGCAGCCGTGTAGCGACAGTACACCGGTTCCAGTACAACACGGCACAATGATACACAACACAACACAACCCAGCACATTGCAGCACAGCACGACACAGCACATTACAACACAAAAACAGCACAATACGACGTGACGAAGCAAATTACAACACAACACCGCTCGGCACTACACAGCCCAACACAACACAGTACAACCCAACCCAACAACACACTGTGGGACACGTATCCTGATGGAAACACAGGCTTTTGGCCTGTTTGCTGTTTGTGTCTTTGACTGGGTTTGTCACCCCTTTGTCAGATAGCAAGATAGCTCAGAAATCGTGAGAGACTTATTTCCTTCATGTGTGACAATTTCTCTTCTTGTCCAACAAAAGAAAATAAAGAAAACAGAAGAAAAAAAAAATCCCAGAACTCTCTTTTTCACCATTCCTTTTGTTGTTAATTTGTGGTGTTCTATAGAATTCAGAATTGCTGAACGATAACCACCGGCGGTTCGAGCTTGGTGGATCTGCGAGCGGGGGAGAGGGGGAGAGGGAAGGGGTAGACGGAACTGGGACGGTTGTTGGCCTTAGGCAGCTCCGGTACTCTCTTTGGCTTCAAGCTGTCGCTGTGACGCAGATACTGATCAGTGGGTCCTGGAGATAACAGATACAGAATGCTTTATTGTCTCGTGAAGACAGTCACATGTGGTGTATGAAACACACACACACACACACACACACACACACACACACAAATGCACAAGAACATCAAAGTCGTTCAGTATGAATACATAAAATGTTGAAATGCTGCGTTGACGTTTCTTGTAACGCTAGACAATGACGATGCGGAATTGTGTCATGTTTTAAATATTTAAGTACAGTAGCTGACAACAAGCTTTCTTTTGTTGAGCACACTGACATGATTGCCAAAAAAAAAGGCCCATTAACGCTTATACCTACTGTAGAATGCACATAGAAGTCTTAGTGAAAGCTTTTTAACGTTCATTATCATTCTTCGGTTCGGAAATCTTAGTATGAAAAACAGAGGACTGATAGCTCGTATTGTAAACGTCGTTGGCAAAGTCATTGGCACAAAGCAACTCTCCTTGACTGATCTGTACCATGAAGCAGTGAAGCTGAAAGCTGTTCAAATAGCTAGACTGCTCTCATCCTCTGCATGTGTTCCTGTTTTGAACTGCTCCCTTACTGGCGGGCGATATGAAATGCCACTTGGAAAGAGAAATATTTGAAAGATCTTTAAACCCCACAGCAGTCAGTGTCCGTTTTAAACGCTTCTATGCACTCACACAACACTGCTGTTTGTGTGTATAATGTATTCGTGATTTGCGCATTTTGCAATGGAGTGTACATGGCAGTCACCAAGGGACTCTTTCACACCTGTGTTGTACCATGGCCTTCGTGAAGAGGGCCACGGGGTTGCACTGACCCAAAAATCTGTGTCTACGTGGGGGGGATTTGTGGGCAAAGCGCCAGGATTTCACACTGTGCGAAACCAAACACCCCCTTCCATGCAGGCCCATCTCTCCCCCCCCCCCGCCCCCCGCTCCCTTTCTCTTCCCTGTCACGTGGATTAAACTGGTTAGCAATATCTGTATCTGAAAAGGTACACAGAAAGGTATGCACATATACACACGCGCGCACGTGCATACATGTACACGCACACACACACACACAACACACACACACACACACACACAGAAAACATACCAGAATATATAACTTTGCTAATATTGCCAGATCCAGGTTGTGGCCCTGCCAATTCCTGGAAGGCACGAATATCACGACACAGCTGCTTGATCCAGCAAAGCACGATGACCAGTAAGACGGTGACTATGATGGTTCCAACAACACAGAGAGTGATCAGGCCCGCTCTGAGAGAACAACATGAGTCATGCCCACACTTACATGTAAGTATACAGATCATCCGAGTATAAGGAAATCGGAGCAAAGATATTCTATTGTCTGTACGGTAAGGAAGAAAATATATACTTCGTGTATAAGGAAATGGAAGCAAAGATATTCTATTGTCTGTACGGTAAGGAAGAAAATACATCTCAAACCTTTTAAATCCTCTCTTGATTGCCAACCTAGGTGGTTTCAATTCAGAATTTTGCACTGACTTTATTCCAACGAGGAAAGTTTTTTCTTTACCCCAGAATTCCCCACTTTGTTCTTTCAGTGTTAATGAAGATGAATCTGTTGGGCATATGTTTTGGAGCTGCCTAAAGTCACAGAAATTCTGTAAAGTTTTGACGTCATTCCTTTAGGGAAAAAAACAACAACCAGCAACAAAACATTGTTGCCATTTTGCTTTTTCTTTAGTGCTAGTCATCTTCGGTTTAGTACCTAGATACTCAACAGACAGTGTAATGGACTTATTAGTGTCATTGACAAAGTTTCACTTCACAAAAGAAACAGGCGAAATACAGCTACAAATATATATACGATATTTATGAAAAATCTTTAGCAGATATCTCTCTCTGTATCTCTGTCTGTCTCTGAATTGTATTTTCATTAATGATCAAAAATGGAAGAAAACGAAAATGTTGATGCGACAATTAAGCTATAGGGTTTTCCGATGCTGTTGATTTAGTATTTACTAAAATAGTTTATGACAGGAAGTGAGGGGAGATAGTTTTAAACAAGTGTATAAAAGGTGCGAAAGTTTGTTAAATTGGTGTAATAGAATGTGATGTGTGTCATGAAAAGATTGCATGGTATGGAATGACCTTTCCGAATAGAACTTATTTTATTCACACACACACACACACACACACACACACATATATATATATATA
Organism: Babylonia areolata; assembly: GCF_041734735.1. Lineage (NCBI taxonomy): Eukaryota > Metazoa > Mollusca > Gastropoda > Neogastropoda > Buccinidae > Babylonia > Babylonia areolata. Next base: position 4,786,275 of record NC_134900.1, on the reverse strand, counting down.
TATATATATATATATACATGCACATATTATGTATATATGTGTGTATGTATGTGTGCGTGCATGTGTGGATTATATATATATATATATATATATATATATATATATATATATATATATATATATATATATATATATATATATATATCCATGTATGTGTTTGCGTGCATACATATACGTGTACATAAACCTGTTTGCATGCCTGCCTGTACGTGTTTTGATATTTTTTTACGCCCATTTTTGTGTGTGACTAGTTTGATTTCATTCCAACCTCCCTCATTAAACAGCGTGGTTAGGTCAGTTCGTTGTTTTGATTTTTTTTTTCTTCTGCACACTCACACATTCAGCTTCTTCTCACAACAGGACTGTTTGTATGGCGTTCCGCAACACCCACTGGAGCAGTATGTGGTGGAAAAGTAGGAGGTATTGCAGGCCTTGCCTGCCTGAACCCCTGCCAAACAAAAACCAAACAGTGAAAAACAAAAAACAACAAAAAAACAACAAGCAACAACAACTACTGCACCAACAGACTGACGCGAGCTGTGAAGCGATTGACTGGTCACCAGCAAAGCCAGGCACGAACCGACTGACGGGCCCAGCGGCTGGCTCGCACACTCAACCGTGATTATGAGGTGGCGCCCTCCTCTCATAGGGTGGCGTCAAGCATCAAACAGTGGGATCCTTTGACCCCTTTACTGGGGCACAGAGGATAACAAGAAACAACATTTTGCACGATTTCATGAACAAACACACGAATGTACGAACTCGGTGACGAAAGTAAAAAAAAAAAAAAAAAAAAAATCTTCACGTCATCGTTTAGTAACCTTTCCTGTTGGAATAAGCACATTTCCCATTTTGGGTATATTTAATCCACTTGCACACATGTCCTCTTCCTCGCTATATATATATATATATATATATATATATATATATATATATATATATCAGATCTAAAAGCCAATATTGGACCTAAATACTTTTGTCGAATAAAGTCATTTTATTGAACTAGAAATTGCGCAATGAAAGTCATCTCTCTCTCTCTCTCTATCTCTCTCTCTCTCTCTCTCTCTCTCACACACACACACACACACACACACACACACACACACACACACACACACACACTCACTCACTCACTGCCTCACTGACCAGTAATGCTGAAGAGAAGCACAAACAGATGAAGCTGCTGAAGTGTGACAGTATCCATGTTTATGACTTTTCTGTCCTCGCTGGTAGACCTAAAGTCAGTCAGCACAAGAAAGAACATCCATATTTGTTATTTTGTGCTTCAAAACTTGATCATAATGATAAGGATACTTTCTTCTTTTTTTTTCAAAATTGTTGTATGCCGTAGTTTGGCAACATATACTGATATAGAGTATGGAAATACAGTATGGTGTCCATACCTTAAGAGAAAATCTGTTGTTTTTAGAAAAAAGTTCAAAGGGGAGACACCAAGATAGTAAAGGCACGCAGAGACGTGACATACTCAGAACTGTTAAGATGCTTGCAACTGCCATCATCAAAAGGAAGAAGATTAAGAGGAGATTTAATCCAGACATATAAAATATTTAATAACTTAGACACTATCAATGCAGACAAAGAAAACAAGGAATATTGCGACAAAACTTTATCAAAAACATTGTAATACTAATATCCGTAAGTACAGTTTGACTGACACAGTCATGGAGCATTGGAACAGCCTAAACACTAAAATTTACACTGCACAGTCTTAACAAGTTAAAAAAAAAAAATCTGACAAGTGATCCCAAAATGCAACATAGTTTTCAAGATCTTGATGAGCAGAACTAGCAGTTTGTTTTCAATGACGATAAAAGGAAATTAGTGTAGGCGTGCAAAGCAAACCAATAAAAAAAAAATGTAACATGAAGGGACATAAAAGGACCGAGATGTCCAACAAAAGTAGCCCCTTCTGCTGCCGCTGCTACTCAAGTCCCTATCCTTCTTCTTCTTCTTCCTGCAATGTACTTAAGTCCCTATCCTCCTCCTTCTTCTTCTTCCTGCAATGTACTTAAGTCGCTATCCTCCTCCTCCTTCTTCTTCCTGCAATGTACTTAAGTCCCTATCCTCCTCCTCCTTGTTCTTCCTGCAATGTACTTAAGTCCCTATCCTCTCCTCCTCCTTCTTCTTCCTGCAATGTACTTAAGTCCCTATCCTCCTCCTCCTCCTTCTTCTTCCTGCAATGTACTTAAGTCCCTATCCTCCTCCTTCTTCCTGCAATGTACTTGAGTCCCTATCCTCCTCCTCCTTCTTCTTCTTCTTCCTGCAATGTACTTAAGTCCCTATCCTCCTCCTTCTTCCTGCAATGTACTTGAGTCCCTATCCTCCTCCTTCTTCTTCTTCTTCCTGCAATGTACTTAAGTCCCTATCCTCCTCCTCCTTGTTCTTCCTGCAATGTACTTAAGTCCCTATCCTCCTCCTCCTTCTTCCTGCAATGTACTTAAGTCCCTATCCCCCTCCTTCTTCTTCCTGCAATGTACTTAAGTCCCTGTCCTCCTCCTTCTTCTTCTTCCTGCAGTGTACTTAAGTCCCTATCCTCCTCCTCCTTCTTCTTCTTCCTGCAATGTACTTGAGTCCCTATCCTCCTCCTCCTTCTTCTTCTTCCTGCAATGTACTTAAGTCCCTATCCTCCTCCTCCTCCTTCTTCTTCCTGCAATGTACTTAAGTCCCTATCCTCCTCCTCCTTCTTCTTCCTGCAATGTACTTAAGTCTCTATCCTCCTCCTTCTTCTTCTTTCTGCAATGTACTTAAGTCCCTATCCTCCTTCTTCTTCCTACAATGTACTTAAGTCCCTATCCTCCTCCTCCTTCCTCTTTCTGCAATGTACTTAAGTCCCTATCCTCCTTCTTCTTCCTGCAATGTACTTAAGTCCCTATCCTCCTCCTTCTTCTTCTTTCTGCAATGTACTTAAGTCCCTATCCTCCTTCTTCTTCCTGCAATGTACTTAAGTCCCTATCCTCCTTCTTCTTCTTCTTTCTGCAATGTACTTAAGTCCCTATCCTCCTTCTTCTTCCTGCAATGTACTTAAGTCCCTATCCTCCTCCTCCTCCTCCTCCTTCTTCTTCTTCCTGCAATGTCCATCAGCCATTAGTCCGGCTGTTAATGACATGAGGGGAGGTGCGCAGCGTAGAGAGGGAGAGAGAAGAAATGAGGGGGAATAATTTTGGCCCTGACGGTTAAGGTGCAGCTGCATGCGGAGCTGCACACAGGCCTTCGGGGGCCCAAGGCTCTGAAGCAACCTAAGTGAAGCTTCAGACCGACCAAAAAAAAAAAAAAAAAGGCAGAGGGGGTTTAGTGTTTACTGTGATCTGGACACCTTCGGGGATGAAGGTGTCCAAGGAGGGGGACTGGACGGTCTCAGCAGGGAGGGCATTCCAGTCACGGATGGTTCGGGGGGGAGGGGGGGGGGGGGAGTAGCTTCTGTAATCTGTGCGGCATGTGATCTGCTGGTACTGGTTTGTTTTAGTATAGGACAAGGAGTATTCGTTTATTCATTCATTTATTATTATTATTGGTAGTTGTAGTGGTGGTGGTGATTGTGGTGGTAGTAGTAGTGGCAGTGGTAGTATCATTGTTGTTATTATTATTACTGTTGTTGTTATCATTATTATTGTTATTATCATCATCATTATTGTTATTACTATTATTGATATTGTTATTGTTGTTGTCATTATTTATGTATTTGATTATTCATCTGTGTTATAAACTCTCCTTGATTTTGGGGCTTATTTATTATTGTAACCTACTTGTTTATATTTGAAGGTCGTTTTACATGTTTTTAGTAATTTTTTTTTATAACGAGTGTAAAATGAAGACTGATAGCGAACGTGTGCTTCTGAGCGTATACAAATCAGCTGAATGGCTTACGCATGTCTATATTTGTACTATACAGAATTTAACTGTGTGCCACCACACCAGCATCTCCATTTAAGGACAATAAATTATCTTGTGATCTTGTGATCTTGTTTCTACTATCATTCTTTTCACAGTAATGCACCTGTACTCACAACTTGTACTGGGTGCCAAACCAACTCCGCAGATCACGGTGACTTCAACACCATATCACCGTTAGCTCAATTCACTTACGCGAAATGCGCTGCCTAACCACCAAAACTGAAGCTGTGTCCAGAAAATCAGACAAAAAGCAGAAGGCCCGCACGTGAACGTCAGACAAAACTATGACGCAAGGTCCAGAAAAAAAAAAATCCATGACGTCAACAATCCTGCAGCCAAATCTGGAACCCTATCTTGAGTCCCTATAGCGGAGTGAAGGCATAGAGGTAACGCGTCCGCACAGGAATCGTGAGAATCTGAGCTCGCTGGCTCGAATCACGGCTCAGCCACCGGTATCTTCTCCTCCTCCACTAGACCTTGAGTGGTGGTCTGGACGCTAGTCATTCGGATGAGACGATAAACCGACGTCCCGTGTGCAGCATGCACTTAGCGCACGTAAAAGAACCCACGGCAACAAAAGGGTTGTTCCTGGCAAAATTCTGTCGAAAAATCCACTGCTATAGGAAAAACAAATAAAACTGCACGCATAAAAAAAAGAAAGAAAAAAGGTGGCGCTGTAGCGATGCGCTCTCCCTGGGGAGAGCAGACCGAATTTCACACAGAGAAATCTGTTGTGATAAAAAGAAATACAAATACAGATACAAATATTCATCCCCACATCTCACCCTCTCTACCTAATCGCGCGTGATTGGTGCTGGCCGAACACGTATGTCGGGTAATAAGTCAGGTAGATGGCATTGTCTTGTGGTAGTGCCACCCCTACCTCACCCCGTCCCCACGCAATACATGCTCTGCGCAATAAGGTGTGATTATCTTACTGGCGTTACGTACAACCCGCTCCCTGTCATTTTCTCACGGATTGTGATCGTTCGACACTCTGTGTGTGACAGTCATGTCGAGAACACGTGCACCGAATTGGGCTGCTTAGTTATGGACATATAGATATATGTTTATGGTACTGACCGTTATAGACCTGTAGAATCACTGTGAAGCGGGTGGAAAGCCACTCTGCCGTGATGATTGCTGGTGGGTCACTGTCGTATGTTGTCTGGCTTTGTTTCTGGTGCTGCTGTGCTTGTGGTAAGATGTTTTGGTGATATTGGGTTGGGTTAGGAAGAGCGAGAGTGTTGTTGGGTGTGGTGTGGAGAAATTGGTTTAACTGATTGACTGGTTAATTAGTTAGTTTGTTGTTTGGTTGGTTGGTTTGTCGAGTGTAGGATTGATATGGATGAATCTCTCTGTGTGTATGTATGTATGTATGTAGGTAGGTAGGTAGGTAGGTAGATAGGTAGGTACGTGTGCCACTTAAGCATCAGTTAAACTGACGTTAAATGGTTATTGTAGTGTGTGTGTGTGTGTGTGTGTGTGTGTGTGTGTGTGCGCGCGCGAGTGTGTTTCGAATTCGGTGTCCTTTCAAGCTATGAAAGATTAAAAAACAACAACAATACCTATTGTATTTTAAGGAAGACTATTGTTTTCTTTCATTTATATATATATATATATATATATATATATATATATATATATATATATATATGTGTGTGTGTGTGTGTGTGTGTGTGTGTGTGTGTGTGTGTGTGTGTGTATGTATTAGTTTTAATAGCTTATTTCAAATTATTCCGTAAATCGTAAATGTGTGCATTCGTGTCCATGATTCTGGGAATGGCATCCTCTCTCTCTCTCTCTCTCTCTCTCTCTCTCTCTCTCTCTCTCTCTCTCTCTCTCTCTCTCTCTCAGAGCTCCTTTTCTTGCTCCGTTTCTCTCTCTCTCTCTGTGTCTGTCTGTCTGTCTCTCTCTCAGCTCCTATACTTGCTCCGTTTCTCTTGCTCCGTTTCTCTCCCCCCCCCCTCTCTTTCTTCCTATCTCTCTCTTTCTCTCTCTCTCCCCCCTCTCTCTCCCTCTCTCTCGCTCTCTCTTTTACTCCCCCTCTATCTCACTCCCTGTCTTTCGCGCGCGCCCTCTCTTCTCCCCCCCCCCCTCTCTCTCTCTTTCTTTCTATCTCTCTTTCTCTCTCTCCCCCCTCTCTCTCTCTTTCTATCTCTCTCTTTCTCTCCCCCCTCTCTCTCTCTCCATCCCTCTCTCTCTCCCCCTCTATCTCTTTCTCTCCCTCCCTCTCTCTCTCTCCCTCTCCCTCTCTCTTCCCCTCTGCTCACCCTTCCTCCTTCACCTCTTTCTTTTTTCCTTGCGCTTTTCTTTCACGATTTTTTAACTTGGGGATGGGTGTAAAAAAACCCCATTGAATA
>NC_134900.1:4757500-4775000 GCF_041734735.1 Babylonia areolata | reverse complement strand
GCGACGAAACTGATGATGATGATGATATGTCATGACCTAGATTTTCTTTTTTGAAGTATAGGTAACAGAGACAGTAATCTATATCACAGCCGACATTATCTTTCCTGAAGTGTAGGTTTTAAAGACAAACACATGTCATAACCTAAGTTATATTTGTTGAAGTGCAGGATATAGAGACAATAATCTGTGTCATCACCTCCATGGCATGAAGTATTTGAACTCAAATGCTGTGACGAACTTTGTTTCTTTACATTTGCTTGGAAGGACTGTTACGTTTTGTCAACCAGGGTGCAAAGCAGGTTACTATGGTGACGCGTGCGACCTACCATGCAGAGGTCATTGCCATGACAACACGTGTGACCCCGTGAACGGCATTTGCCTTGAGGGTAAGCTCCTCGGAATCCCATTTTTAGAACATAAATGAAAGAATGCATGAGTGAACGAATGAATGAAGAGAGGAAGGAACGATGTCGGTGATTGTTGTGGAGGACATTGTAGTCTTGCCACAACAAAAATTACATGCAACAATAATGGCAATGATGATGATAATAATTGTGTGTGTGTGTGTGTGTGTGTGTGTGTGTGTGTGTGTGTTGGAGAAAATCCTCAGGCTGTGCTGCTGGCTATTTCGGGCGGAACTGCACAAACAAGTGTGGACAGTGTGCGTGCAACAGGGAAACAGGACGCTGTGTAGGCGGCTGTCTGTTCGGATGGAAGGGGGAGTTTTGCCATGTCAACAGTAGGTGGTTCTGTCTGTCTGTCTGTCTCTCTGTCTTTGTCTGTCTGCCTGTCTGCCCTCTCTCTCCCTCTCTCTGGCCGTTTTATAGACTTCAAAGTGGTAGCTAATCAGGACAGTCATAATTGTCCGTTTTGCGCTTTCTTTTGATTTCCCCTGGATATTAAACCCTTTGAGATTAATTATTTCATATGAATGTTTTGCGTCAGCCGTCCATGTTCAGATTTACTCTCTTAATGTCAGTCGGGAATTAATATTTTGACGAAAAGACTTGTGTTATTTGTGCACAAAACAATAGCCTTACGACAAAGCTCTGTTGACAATACGAAGCAAAAATTATAGGTTTAAGGAGGTTTTGCCTTTTATGCATATTTTCACCCCTGCAGCTAAACCATTCCAGAGTTCTCCCTTTGACTCTCTCTCTCTCTTGGTGTGTGTGTATGTTAGTGTGTGTGTGTGTGTGTGTGTGTGTGTGTGTGTGTGTGTGTTACTCGCTTCCGTTTCGTACAGATGTGAGCGATGTTGTGTCTCTCAGTTTGACGCTGTGTTATACTTGTACATCATACATGTATTAAGTATAACAACATTTATATGCCTATGTGTTTGTGTGTCTCTTAGATCAACGGCAGATGTGTAAGTCGGTCAAAGTGCTAATGTCTTCACCGTTGGAAAATAAAGATTCATTCATTCATTCATTCATTCTCTCTCTCTGTCTGTCTTTTTTTTTTATCTCTCTCCCTCGCTCTCTCTCTCCCTGTCTTTCTTCCCATGAACGGTAGTTGCCCTATGTTTTGAGTATGCTTCTTTTATAATTAATTTTCTCTTAGTTCCAACTTGTCAACAATGGGGAAGTGGTGATGAGTGGCAATGGCTCGAACTTGTGTGTCTTTAAAGGGCTAACAGTTACTGAACGTGTTGGTTGTGTTAAAAGGAAAGTCAGATTTGAACTTGACGCCCGTGTCATTAATTTCTCGCAGCTCATGAGTGCGCATGCGCCGATCCTGCTGACGGAGGCTGTGATGACATCCCTGGAGTGTCGCCAGATGGCGTGGTGAACAAGGGTAGGTTTAACTCACTCAGTACGGCCAGTCCTCTCTTCTCCTCTACACAGACCCCTCGGATGTCCAGTGGGTGTCTGAATTACCCAACCTTTAGCTTCCGTCGTCAGAATTGTGGTGTTCTTTGTCAACATTCACCTCTTCAGTATAAGAGCCTTCCGCTTGCAATATTTTGATGATGGTAATTGGGGTGAAACGCTGTAAACGTCGTCTCTTTCGCCGTTCGTATGGAGAGAGTTAAAAGGGGGCACGAAGTAGAATTATTTCCACAGGACCAACGCCTTGACTACACCACACCCCCATGGATAAGACCACAGCCACGAACAACGTGACCTTAAGGGCGTCACGCCGATAGGTCGTTAAACTCAACTCTACCCGGAATGATTTTCATGCTGCAAAAACTGGGCAAACTTGTAGCAAATGATTACAGAACCACGCATTCAACTGAACATGTCTGCGAAGGAGAGCAGTCATACTGATTTTAACTATCAGCATTACAGAACCACGCATTCAACTGAACATATCTGCGAAGGAGAGCAGTCATACTGATTTTAACTATCAGCATTACAGAACCACGCATTCAACTGAACATATCTGCGAAGGAGAGCAGTCATACTGATTTTAACTATCAGCATTACAGAACCACGCATTAAAGTGAACATATCTGCGCAGAAGAGCAGTCATACTGATTTTAACTATCAGCATTACAGAACCACGCATTAAAGTGAACATTAGAGCAATCATTTTGATTCAAATTAACTGTCAGCATGGCGCAATACATGGTACCGCCATATTGAGCTTGGCAGAAAGATGTCCATTGTGACGTGACATGAACTGGTGGATGAAGCGCAACGGGTTAGAACAACTATGAGAAATAACGGGTGTTCAGTGATGAAACGTAGGGCTCATCACATCCATCGTTTTCAAAAGCTGCGACTGTCAAGTCATTGTCTCAGCAGCATGTGCCTTCTTCTGGCACGACGGAGCTGGCAGACACGCAGTTTCCACATTGGCACTCACAACTTTGAACTGTCCGTGTTGCTGTCGTTTGAGCAGCTTGTTTTAACTCTTGTTCCGTAAACTCGGGTTCAGTATTGTATGGAATTAGACCAAAATCCATTCCAACACAGTCCTGACATAGTGTTTTTTGTTGTTGGGTTTTTTTTTTGGTTTTTTTTTCTGTTTTTGAAAGTCTTGGCGTAGTATATATTTTTTTTAACGATTTCGTTTCGATCTGCTTCATAAGGCCGCCATAACCAAAGACGAGTCTCTGTATTTGTGACGTTACAACTTAATGCAAAATGGCGACCTCCATGACAACTCGATGTTTCGCTATTAAATGACGTGTGTTTGGTTTTTTTCCCCAAAATACACATTTCTTTGCTTTAAAAAGTAATGGAGTGCCGTCATTACCTACAATCTATTTATGTAAGCCATTTAGTCAACCCACTTCGTGTTCCCTTTATTTTATTTTTTGACATGTGTTTCTGTCAGTTGTATCCCCCGTGGGGATGCCGGGGGTCTTTCAGTATAAATAGCATCCCCGCCTTCTGGAAATTCTGTGCTAGAAATTTCCTCTTTTCTGTCACTCTCTTTGTTTCTGCCTTTTTTTCTATCCTCACTATTGTCTCCTTTTTCTGCCTTCCCAGTCCATTCCCCTTTCTTTTGTCAAGCAAGCCATGACACTTTTTTTCTCTTTTCGACAGTCTATGATGTACTATCTGTGCTGTTTTGCTCTGGCGATTAGGTAGTGAGATGTAAACACTGGGATGGGCACTCGCTGCCCATTCTGCAGTGTTATTTGCCTATATGGCCTTTCTTGTGTATTTTTGTTTGGCTTTGAAGCATTGTTTTTTTGGTTGTTTTATTATTATTATTATTTACGATTTTTTGTAATCTGGGGATGATAAATTAAGCGGAATGGCTGGCGTCCTCAGCATGGCCTAGTCTTATCTGCCCAAAGGAGCTAAATAGTTGAGATACTGTATCATGAACTGTGTTTTGTGGGTTTGTCTTAGTGTTGTTTTTTGGGGGGTGGGTGTGGGGGGGGGGGTGTTGTAAATGTGACAGTTTTGTGTTGACGCGGTTGAGCATTTGTATGGTTTGACAGTCCTGATATGGCCCTGTGCGGTCGGCTGGACTATAAGCAACAAGAATAAATAAAGAATAAATATCAGTTGTATGAGTCACACTCAACCATACATCACATACTGTTTGCTGTCAAATCGAATTGTGTTGACTTCATCATCAGATAGTAACCCAGTTGTGGTAAATATACGTGTAATTATAGGAAGTAGATATACGCGTGATGATGATAGATTGGTGAAGGGATGGAGGTGGTGCAGAGAAATGGTAGTTTTATTCAACGTGTTCATTTAGTTGTTCATTCATTTATTTACTTTTCATTTCGTTTCATTGTAGTGTGTTGTGTTATTCTTTGTCACAACAGTGGAGCGATGGCCTAGAGGTAACGCGTCCGCCTAGGAAGCGAGAGAATCTGAGCGCGCTGGTTCGAATCACGGCTCAGCCGCCCGGATATTTTCTCCCCCTCCACTAGACCTTGAGTGGTGGTCTGGACGCTAGTCATTCGGATGAGACGATAAACCGAGGTCCCGTGTGCTAGCATGCACTTAGCGCACGTAAACGAACCCACGGCAACAAAAGGGTTGTTCCTGGCAAAATTCTATAGAAAAATCCACTTCGGTAGGAAAAACAAATAAAACTGCACGCAGGAAAAAATACAAAAAATGGGTGGCGCAGTAGTGTAGCGACGCGCTCTCCCTGGGGAGAGCAGCCCGAATTTCACACAGAGAAATCTGTTGTGATAAAAAGAGAAATACAAATACAAATACAAATATTCCTCTGCCTGAAAGTTGGGCTACTCTGCCGGCGGGGAAGAGCGCGTTGTCACAGTGAATGGCTACACATGTTTTTTGTTGTTGCTTTTTTCTGTCTGCAAGTGTATTTGTGTTACTATCTAAGCTGATTTTTCTACAGAACTTTGCCAGGAACAACCTCATTGCTGCCACCGTTTTTTTTCTGTTGTTTGTTTTTTCACGTGCGCTAAGTGTATGCTGCACACGAGAACCTCGGTTTCTTATCTTATCTAAAAGACTAGTACCAAGTTTATCATTTTCTTTTCTCCTTCTTCTTTGGGGTATCAGTTTCTTTTCTCTTTCTTCTTTAGGGGTATCAGTTTCTTTTCTCTTTCTTCTTTAGGGGTATCAGTTTCTTTTCTCCTTCTTCTTTAGGGGTATCAGTTTCTTTTCTCTTTCTTCTTTAGGGGTATCAGTTTCTTTTCTCTTTCTTCTTTAGGGGTATCAGTTTCTTTTCTCCTTCTTTGGGGTATCAGTTTCTTTTCTCTTTCTTCTTTAGGGGTATCAGTTTCTTTTCTCTTTCTTCTTTAGGGGTATCAGTTTCTTTTCTCCTTCTTTGGGGGTATCGGTTTCTTTTCTTCTTGTTCTTTGGAGGTATCAGTTTCTTTTCTCCTTCTTCTTTGGGGGTATCAGTTTCTTTTCTCCTTCTTTGGGGGTATCAGTTTCTTTTCTCCTTCTTCTTTAGGGGTATCAGTTTCTTTTCTCCTTCTTCTTTGGGGGTATCAGTTTCTTTTCTCCTTCTTTGGGGGTATCAGTTTCTTTTCTCCTTCTTCTTTGGGGGTATCAGTTTCTGTTCTCCTTCTTCTTTAGAGGTATCAGTTTCTTTTCTCCTTCTTCTTTAGAGGTATCAGTTTCTGTTCTCCTTCTTTAGGGGTATCAGTTTCTGTTCTCCTTCTTCTTTAGGGGTATCAGTTTCTTTTCTCCTTCTTCGTTGGGGGTATCAGTTTCTTTTCTCCTTCTTCTTTGGGGGTATCAGTTTCTTTTCTCCTTCTTTAGGGGTATCAGTTTCTTTTCTCCTTCTTCTTTAGAGGTATCAGTTTCTTTTCTCCTTCTTCTTTAGAGGTATCAGTTTCTTTTCTCCTTCTTTAGGGGTATCAGTTTCTTTTCTCCTTCTTCTTTAGAGGTATCAGTTTCTTTTCTCCTTCTTCTTTAGGGGTATCAGTTTCTTTTCTCCTTCTTCCTTAGGGGTATCAGTTTCTTTTCTCCTTCTTCTTTAGAGGTATCAGTTTCTTTTCTCCTTCTTTAGGGGTATCAGTTTCTTTTCTCCTTCTTCTTTAGAGGTATCAGTTTCTTTTCTCCTTCTTCTTTGGAGGTATCAGTTTCTTTTCTCCTTCTTTGGGGGTATCAGTTTCTTTTCTCCTTCTTCTTTGGAGATATCAGTTTCTTTTCTCCTTCTTCTTTAGAGGTATCAGTTTCTTTTCTCCTTCTTCTTTAGAGGTATCAGTTTCTTTTCTCCTTCTTTGGGGGTATCAGTTTCTTTTCTCCTTCTTTGGGGGTATCAGTTTCTTTTCTCCTTCTTCTTTAGTGGTATCAGTTTCTTTTCTCCTTCTTCTTTAGAGGTATCAGTTTCTTTTCTCCTTCTTCTTTGAGGGTATCAGTTTCTTTTCTCCTTCTCCTTTGGGGGTATCAGTTTTTCTCCTTCTTTAGGCGTATCAGTTTCTTTTCTCCTTCTTTGGGGGTATCAGTTTTTCTCCTTCTTTAGGCGTATCAGTTTCTTTTCTCCTTCTTTGAGGGTATCAGTTTCTTTTCTCCTTCTCCTTTGGGGGTATCAGTTTTTCTCCTTCTTTAGGCGTATCAGTTTCTTTTCTCCTCCTTTGGGGGTATCAGTTTCTTTTCTCCTTCTTCTTTGGGGGTATCAGTTTCTTTTCTCCTCCTTCTTTGGGGGTATCAGTTTCTTTTCTCCTTCTTTGGGGGTATCAGTTTCTTTTCTCCTTCTTCTTTGGAGATATCAGTTTCTTTTCTCCTTCTTCTTTAGAGGTATCAGTTTCTTTTCTCCTTCTTCTTTAGAGGTATCAGTTTCTTTTCTCCTTCTTTGGGGGTATCAGTTTCTTTTCTCCTTCTTTGGGGGTATCAGTTTCTTTTCTCCTTCTTCTTTAGTGGTATCAGTTTCTTTTCTCCTTCTTCTTTAGAGGTATCAGTTTCTTTTCTCCTTCTTCTTTGAGGGTATCAGTTTCTTTTCTCCTTCTCCTTTGGGGGTATCAGTTTTTCTCCTTCTTTAGGCGTATCAGTTTCTTTTCTCCTTCTTTGGGGGTATCAGTTTTTCTCCTTCTTTAGGCGTATCAGTTTCTTTTCTCCTTCTTTGAGGGTATCAGTTTCTTTTCTCCTTCTCCTTTGGGGGTATCAGTTTTTCTCCTTCTTTAGGCGTATCAGTTTCTTTTCTCCTCCTTTGGGGGTATCAGTTTCTTTTCTCCTTCTTCTTTGGGGGTATCAGTTTCTTTTCTCCTCCTTCTTTGGGGGTATCAGTTTCTTTTCTCCTTCTTTGGGGGTATCAGTTTCTTTTCTCCTTCTTCTTTGGAGGTATCAGTTTCTTTTCTCCTTCTTTGGGGGTATCAGTTTTTCTCCTTCTTTAGGCGTATCAGTTTCTTTTCTCCTCCTTTGGGGGTATCAGTTTCTTTTCTCCTCCTTCTTTGGAGGTATCAGTTTCTTTTCTCCTTCTTTGGGGGTATCAGTTTCTTTTCTCCTTCTTTAGGGGTATCAGTTTCTTTTCTCCTTCTTTGGGGGTATCAGTTTCTTTTCTCCTTCTTTAGAGGTATCAGTTTCTTTTCTCCTTCTTCTTTAGAGGTATCAGTTTCTTTTCTCCTTCTTTAGGGGTATCAGTTTCTTTTCTCCTTCTTTAGGGGTATCAGTTTCTTTTCTCCTTCTTTAGAGGTATCAGTTTCTTTTCTCCTTCTTCTTTGAGGGTATCAGTTTCTTTTCTCCTTCTTCTTTGAGGGTATCAGTTTCTTTTCTCCTTCTTCTTTCGGGGTGTCAGTTTCTTTTCTCCTTCTTCTTTGGGGGTATCAGTTTCTGTTCTCCTTCTTCTTTAGGGGTATCAGTTTCTTTTCTCCTTCTTCTTTGGGGGTATCAGTTTCTTTTCTCCTTCTTTGGGGGTATCAGTTTCTTTTCTCCTTCTTCTTTAGAGGTATCAGTTTCTCCTTCTTCTTTCGAGGTATCAGTTTCTTTTCTCCTTCTTCTTTGGGGGTATCAGTTTTTCTCCTTCTTTAGGCGTATCAGTTTCTTTTCTCCTCCTTTAGGGGTATCAGTTTCTTTTCTCCTTCTTCTTTAGAGGTATCAGTTTGTTTTCTCCTTCTTCTTTAGGGGTATCAGTTTCTTTTCTCCTTCTTTCGGGGTATCAGTTTCTTTTCTCCTTCTTCTTTAGTGGTATCAGTTTCTTTTCTCCTTCTTCTTTAGAGGTATCAGTTTCTTTTCTCCTTCTTCTTTAGAGGTATCAGTTTCTTTTCTCCTTCTTTGGGGGTATCAGTTTCTTTTCTCCTTCTTCTTAGAGGTATCAGTTTCTTTTCTCCTTCTTTGGGGGTATCAGTTTCTTTTCTCCTTCTTCTTTGGGGGTATCAGTTTCTTTTCTCCTTCTTCTTTGGGGGTATCAATTTCTTTTCTCCTTCTTCTTTAGAGGTATCAGTTTCTTTTCTCCTTCTTCTTTGGAGATATCAGTTTCTTTTCTCCTTCTTCTTTAGAGGTATCAGTTTCTTTTCTCCTTCTTCTTTAGAGGTATCAGTTTCTTTTCTCCTTCTTTGGGGGTATCAGTTTCTTTTCTCCTTCTTTGGGGGTATCAGTTTCTTTTCTCCTTCTTCTTTAGTGGTATCAGTTTCTTTTCTCCTTCTTCTTTAGAGGTATCAGTTTCTTTTCTCCTTCTTCTTTGAGGGTATCAGTTTCTTTTCTCCTTCTCCTTTGGGGGTATCAGTTTTTCTCCTTCTTTAGGCGTATCAGTTTCTTTTCTCCTTCTTTGGGGGTATCAGTTTTTCTCCTTCTTTAGGCGTATCAGTTTCTTTTCTCCTTCTTTGAGGGTATCAGTTTCTTTTCTCCTTCTCCTTTGGGGGTATCAGTTTTTCTCCTTCTTTAGGCGTATCAGTTTCTTTTCTCCTCCTTTGGGGGTATCAGTTTCTTTTCTCCTTCTTCTTTGGGGGTATCAGTTTCTTTTCTCCTCCTTCTTTGGGGGTATCAGTTTCTTTTCTCCTTCTTTGGGGGTATCAGTTTCTTTTCTCCTTCTTCTTTGGAGGTATCAGTTTCTTTTCTCCTTCTTTGGGGGTATCAGTTTTTCTCCTTCTTTAGGCGTATCAGTTTCTTTTCTCCTCCTTTGGGGGTATCAGTTTCTTTTCTCCTCCTTCTTTGGAGGTATCAGTTTCTTTTCTCCTTCTTTGGGGGTATCAGTTTCTTTTCTCCTTCTTTAGGGGTATCAGTTTCTTTTCTCCTTCTTTGGGGGTATCAGTTTCTTTTCTCCTTCTTTAGAGGTATCAGTTTCTTTTCTCCTTCTTCTTTAGAGGTATCAGTTTCTTTTCTCCTTCTTTAGGGGTATCAGTTTCTTTTCTCCTTCTTTAGGGGTATCAGTTTCTTTTCTCCTTCTTTAGAGGTATCAGTTTCTTTTCTCCTTCTTCTTTGAGGGTATCAGTTTCTTTTCTCCTTCTTCTTTGAGGGTATCAGTTTCTTTTCTCCTTCTTCTTTCGGGGTGTCAGTTTCTTTTCTCCTTCTTCTTTGGGGGTATCAGTTTCTGTTCTCCTTCTTCTTTAGGGGTATCAGTTTCTTTTCTCCTTCTTCTTTGGGGGTATCAGTTTCTTTTCTCCTTCTTTGGGGGTATCAGTTTCTTTTCTCCTTCTTCTTTAGAGGTATCAGTTTCTCCTTCTTCTTTCGAGGTATCAGTTTCTTTTCTCCTTCTTCTTTGGGGGTATCAGTTTTTCTCCTTCTTTAGGCGTATCAGTTTCTTTTCTCCTCCTTTAGGGGTATCAGTTTCTTTTCTCCTTCTTCTTTAGAGGTATCAGTTTGTTTTCTCCTTCTTCTTTAGGGGTATCAGTTTCTTTTCTCCTTCTTTCGGGGTATCAGTTTCTTTTCTCCTTCTTCTTTAGTGGTATCAGTTTCTTTTCTCCTTCTTCTTTAGAGGTATCAGTTTCTTTTCTCCTTCTTCTTTAGAGGTATCAGTTTCTTTTCTCCTTCTTTGGGGGTATCAGTTTCTTTTCTCCTTCTTCTTAGAGGTATCAGTTTCTTTTCTCCTTCTTTGGGGGTATCAGTTTCTTTTCTCCTTCTTCTTTGGGGGTATCAGTTTCTTTTCTCCTTCTTCTTTGGGGGTATCAATTTCTTTTCTCCTTCTTCTTTAGAGGTATCAGTTTCTTTTCTCCTTCTTCTTTAGAGGTATCAGTTTCTTTTCTCCTTCTTTGGGGGTATCAGTTTCTTTTCTCCTTCTTTGGGGGTATCAGTTTCTTTTCTCCTTCTTTAGAGGTATCAGTTTCTTTTCTCCTTCTTCTTTAGAGGTATCAGTTTCTTTTCTCCTTCTTTAGAGGTATCAGTTTCTTTTCTCCTTCTTCTTTAGAGGTATCAGTTTCTTTTCTCCTTCTTTGGGGGTATCAGTTTCTTTTCTCCTCCTTCTTTAGAGGTATCAGTTTCTTTTCTCCTTCTTCTTTAGGGGTATCAGTTTCTTTTCTCCTTCTTCTTTAGAGGTATCAGTTTCTTTTCTCCTTCTTCTTTAGAGGTATCAGTTTCTTTTCTCCTTCTTTAGAGGTATCAGTTTCTTTTCTCCTTCTTCCTTAGGGGTATCAGTTTCTTTTCTCCTTCTTCTTTAGAGGTATCAGTTTCTTTTCTCCTTCTTCTTTAGAGGTATCAGTTTCTTCTTCTTCTTCTCTAGAGGTATCAGTTTCTTTTCTCCTTCTTCTTTAGAGGTATCAGTTTCTTTTCTCCTTCTTCTTTAGGGGTATCTGTTTCTTCTTCTTCTTTCGAGGTATCAGTTTCTTTTCTCCTTCTTCTTTAGGGGTATCTGTTTCTTCTTCTTCTTTCGAGGTATCAGTTTCTTTTCTCCTTCTTCTTTAGGGGTATCAGTTTCTTTTCTCCTTCTTCTTTAGGGGTATCAGTTTCTTTTCTCCTTCTTCTTTAGGGGTATCAGTTTCTTTTCTCCTTCTTTGGGGGTATCAGTTTCTTTTCTCCTTCTTTAGGGGTATCAGTTTCTTCTTCTTCTTTAGAGGTATCAGTTTCTTTTCTCCTTCTTTGGGGGTATAAGTTTCTTTTCTCCTTCTTCTTTGGGGTTATCAGTTTCTGTTCTCCTTCTTTGGGGGGCGAGGGGTGTGCTTTTCTAGCAGTTGTTTTGAACACGGGCCCTCATGTTTGACCCAGAAAACGTGGCCTTCGGTAAAAACGCCACCATGTCCAGTCGCTATAGGGACGGCCAAGGCATTTCGGCTCCAGCCTGCGCAGCGGTGAACGGCAGAACCATGACTCAATACCGAACTCTGAACCAATCACAGTCCAACTGCGTGCACACTGACGCTTACGATTACTCCCCTTGGTGGAAGGTGGACCTGGACCGTCCCTACACTGTCACTGGGGTGACCATCTACAGGCGAGCAGGTGAGGCGTATGGTGGGTGGTTAGCGTCAAAAGGATGTGGTAGTAATGTCCAGTGTGTGTGTGTGTGTGTGTGTGTGTCCCTTGCCACGAAGGTTTTATTTATTTTCTCATTACATGAAATTTCACAAAGATTTTTTTTTAAAGAACTTTCACACACATCAAATAATGTTCAAATCAATAATGATTAATGTTGTAAGATTACAATGACACAAGGTAGGTTTGTTGTTTTTTTCCAACTCTTGAGAAAAAGCAAAAGAACATACAACGCGGTCTGTATATTTGGGTGAAAGGGGGGTAAAGGGGGGGGGGGGCGGGGGGGGGGGGGGGCATGTCGGTGGAGAGTGTAATTGTCTGCCCCTCTATCTGTCTGTTACAGAACGTGAAACATCCCCACATGTCTTTGCTGCTTCTGTTTTTGTGGCCCAGAATTTGGGACGTATTCTTTTCTACATGTGCCTGATAATAAATGGTGATCTCGTTAAGGGGCCTATCACCTCTCCCGCCAGACTGAACACTTTCATGTTGTTTGTGCCGTCAGACTATCACCTCTCCTCCAGACTGAACACTTCATGTTGTTTGTGCCGTCAGACTATCACCTCTCCCCCAGACTGAACACTTCATGTTGTTTGTGCCGTCAGACTATCACCTCTCCCCCAGACTGAACACTTCATGTTGTTTGTGCCGTCAGACTATCACCTCTCATCCACACTGAACACTTCATGTTGTTTGTGCCGTCAGACTACCACCTCTCCCCCCAGACTGAACACTTCATGTTGTTTGTGCCGTCAGACTATCACCTGTCATCCACACTGAACACTTCATGTTGTTTGTGCCGTCAGACTATCACCTCTCCCCCACACTGAACTTTTCATGTTGTTTGAGCCGTCAGACTATCACCTCTCCCCTAGACTGAACACTTCATATTGTTTGTGCCGTCAGACTATCACCTCTCCCCCAGACTGAACATGTTGTTTGTGCCGTCAGACTATCACCTCTCCCCCAGACTGAACATGTTGTTTGTGCCGTCAGACTATCACCTCTTCCCCATATTGAACGTGTTGTTTGTGCCGTCAGACTATCACCTCTCCCCCAGACTGAACATGTTGTTTGTGCCGTCAGACTATCACCTCTCCTCCACACTGAACACTTCATGTTGTTTGTGCCGTCAGACTATCACCTCTCCCCCAGACTGAACATGTTGTTTGTGCCGTCAGACTATCACCTCTTCCCCATATTGAACGTGTTGTTTGTGCCGTCAGACTATCACCTCTCCCCCAGACTGAACATGTTGTTTGTGCCGTCAGACTACCACCTCTCCCCCAGACTAAACACTTCATGTTGTTTGTGCCGTCAGACTATCACCTCTCCCCCAGACTGAACATGTTGTTTGTGCCGTCAGACTACCACCTCTCCCCCAGACTAAACACTTCATGTTGTTTGTGCCGTCAGACTATCACCTCTCCCCCAGACTGAACATGTTGTTTGTGCCGTCAGACTACCACCTCTCCCCCAGACTAAACACTTCATGTTGTTTGTGCCGTCAGACTATCACCTCTCATCCAGACTGAACACTTCATGTTGTTTGTGCCGTCAGACTATCACCTCTCCCCCAGACTGAACACTTCATGTTGTTTGTGCCGTCAGACTATCACCTCTCCCCCCAGACTGAACACTTCATGTTGTTTGTGCCGTCAGACTATCACCTCTCCCCCAGACTGAACACTTCATGTTGTTTGTGCCGTCAGACTATCACCTCTCATCCAGACTGAACACTTCATGTTGTTTGTGCCGTCAGACTATCACCTCTCCCCCAGACTGAACACTTCATGTTGTTTGTGCCGTCAGACTATCACCTCTCCCCCCAGACTGAACACTTCATGTTGTTTGTGCCGTCAGACTATCACCTCTCCCCCAGACTGAACATGTTGTTTGTGCCGTCAGACTATCACCTCTCCCCCAGACTGAACATGTTGTTTGTGCCGTCAGACTATCACCTCTCCCCCAGACTGAACATGTTGTTTGTGCCGTCAGACTATCACCTCTCCCCCAGACTGAACATGTTGTTTGTGCCGTCAGACTATCACCTCTCCCCCAGACTGAACATGTTGTTTGTGCCGTCAGACTATCACCTCTCCCCCAGACTGAACTTTTCATGTTGTTTGTGCCGTCAGACTATCACTTCTCCTCCAGGAGACTGGCTGGAGGGCGGGTGTGGGTGGATGACCACCTGTGCTACACCTTCCCCACCTCCAACAGCACGGAGAGGCTGGACGCTCTGCGGCACAAGGTCAGCGTGACATGCGCGCAGCCCCTGCGAGGTCAGGTGATCACCTTCGCCAAAGATGGCGACGACCACCACCACGAGTTCTACAGTATCAACATTTGCGAGTTTCAAGTGTGGGGTATGTGTCTGTGTGTGTGAGTGCGTGCGTGCGTGCGTGCGTGCGTGTGTGTGTGTGTGTGTGTGTGTGTGTGTGTGTGTGTGTGTACGCATGTGCACGTGTGTGTGTGTGTGTGTGTGTGTGCGTGGTGCTGTGAAATGGTTGTGGTTGTTGGTGGTGTGTGGTGTCTGTGTTGCCTATTTATGATGGACACCCACTGAAATGACTCAGCAGTAGCACAGGGTCTCCTCTGTTGTGTGGCCTCTGAGCGACCTAATATTAATACTTCCCTGTGGACTGCCAGTGATGGAACTGCGGCAGACGAACCCGGGTGTGGCTGTGTGTTTGGGACTTGGGATGAGTGGTGTGCGGGTAATGGCATTATGACGGCACAAATAATGAGACAGGAAGAAATTATACAGCTAAGATAAATAAAATCCATTGATATGTGTTTG
Organism: Babylonia areolata; assembly: GCF_041734735.1. Lineage (NCBI taxonomy): Eukaryota > Metazoa > Mollusca > Gastropoda > Neogastropoda > Buccinidae > Babylonia > Babylonia areolata. The sequence continues at coordinate 4,760,951 of NC_134900.1, read as the reverse complement.
CGTGTGCTTGTGTCTGAGCACATTATGTTTTCAGTGGGAACGGAGGTGCATGAATGCGTGTGTACGTGTTCCTTGCGTAGAAAATCTGTCAACAACTGTCTGTTGCAGTGTGCAAGGCGGGGTTCTACGGGGAACATTGCAACCAGACCTGCACTGACTGTCCTGACGATCTGTGTGACAATCACTATGGCACGTGCTTGAAAGGTTAGAAATGAACCAGCCCAGTCCCTTTCTACTCTCTCCATATGAACGGCGAAAGAGACGACGTTAACAGCGTTTCACCCCAATTACCATCATCAAGATATTGCCAGTAGAAGGCTCTTATACTGAAGAGGTGAATGTTGACAAAGATACCACAGTTCTGACGACGGAAGCTAAAGGTTGGGTCATTCAGACACCCACTGGACATCCGAGGGGTCTGTGTAGAGGAGCAGAGAGGACTGGCCGTACTGAGTGAGCTAACCTGTCCTCCTATACAACAACACACCAAGTTCTTTTTTTGGTACTGCACCACTCGCAGTTTCTTAGATAACTGTATACTGATATCATAATTTCTTCATGACTGAAAGTTCTGTGCTTTTGCCCCTGACTAACCTATCCTCTTATAAACCAACCTTACCGAGTACTGCTCGTCTCGCATTTTGTTTGACATAATTATGTATACTGCAGTCTTATTTCGTCATGCCTGGAAGTTCTGTCCTTTGTCCTTTGACATGCGGCAGTTCTCTCTTTGACAGGGGTGGTTGCGCGAGCGTGCATGTGTCCATGTGTGTGTGTGTGTGTGTGTGTGTGTGTGTGTGTGTGTGTGTGTGTGTGTGTGTGTGTGACAAAACTGGCTCACACACCAAAAAGAGTTGGTGGGTACATTAATTCATTACTTTATGCAACATAAGTGGGGCGATGGCCTGGAGATGATGCGTCCGCATAGGAAGCGAGAGAATCTGAGCGCGCTGGTTCGAATCACGGCTCAGTCGCCAATACTTTCTCCCCCTCCACCAGACCTTGAGTGGTGGTCTGGACGCTAGTCATTCGGATGAGACGATAAACCGGGGTCCCGTGTGCAGCATGCACTTAGCGCACGTAAAAGAATCTACGGCAACAAAAGGGTTGTTCCTGGCAAAATTCAGTAGAAAAACCCACTTCGATAGGAAAAACAAATAAAACTGCACGTCGGAAAAAAAAAAGAAAAAAAAGGGTGGCGCGCTCTCCATGGGGAGAGCAGCCCGAATTTCACACAGAGAAATCTGTTGCGACAAAAAAGAGAAATACAAAATACATTGAAATTAAAGACCACTGTCAGCTAAGTAGACACGCACACTAAACCCATCCACTCTGTTACCCCAACCACTGCTACCATTACAACCACCACCACCACCACTACTGCTGCTGCTACTACTACTACTACGACTACGACTACTAATACTGCTACTTGAACCGCCCCCATAACCATCCACCCCCAAATCCGCCCCCTGACACACAACCCAGAACACACACACACACACACACGCCGCTCCCTCCACCCCATTCCTTCCCCAGGTGATGGGGGTTCCCCAGGATGCGGGCAGTGTGCTGGGGGCGGGGCCTGTCGCCCTGACAACGGCCACTGTCTGTGGGGGTGCCGTCCCTCTGGCCTCCTCACTCCCCTCTGTCTGCAGCGTGAGTGTCCGTGTGTGTGTGTGTGTGTGTGTGTGTGTGTGTGTGTGTGTGTGTGTGTGTGTGTGTGTGTGTGTGTGTGTTGCGCACATGTTGCGTTGACCATTGCCAGTTACGCACAAAATCGTTGCCCGTTAACTGTTGTAGTTGCCCAATGATTTTTTCGCATTATCGGTAATGAGCAATTACCGCGGTTGAGCACAAAACACACGCACACACACACAAATCTATCTATCTGTCTATCTATCTATGTATGTATATAACATGTGTATATATGTATATGTATGTGTGTGTATATCTATCTATCTATTTATCTATCTATCTCTCTCTATATATATATCCCCAGCCTGCCCCAACAGAACTTACGGTCCAAACTGCCAGGAACATTGCGGGCAGTGCAAGGACAACGCCCCTTGTGACGTCACCACGGGTCACTGCCAACACTGTCAGCCTACCTTTCTCTTGCCCTTCTGCAAAGGTGGGTTCGGAGAGAGGGTGGGACGAGCTAATGCACTCGCTTGCTTGCTTGCTTGCTTGCGCGCGCACACACACACACACGCACGCACGCACGAACGCACGCAAACACACACACTCACACAGATATATACGCACACGCATACATTTTAATAATGTGTATGCATGTGTGGTGCTAGGTCATACTGAGGAGTTGCTCATCTTCGGCCCACACAGTTTGTTGTGTGTTTCGTATGGCTCTGTGCTTGGCTTATTTCAGAGACTGACATTAGCATACAGCTTGGCTAAGAGCAAAGTGAGAGCTGTATGATCAGTGGTGTCTCCAATGGTGACACATATATATATCTACAACCAGCCTGACACATTTATTTACACTCATCCATCGCATGCTGCAGGGTTATCACAGTCACCACCATCATCGCCGCCATCATCATAACCACCATCATCGTCACCACCATCATCGTCACCGCCATCATCGTCACCACCCATCATCGTCACCACCATCATCGTCACCGCCATCATCGTCGCCGCCATCATCATAACCGCCATCATCGTCACCGCCATCATCATCACCACCATCATCGTCACAGCCATCATCATCACCACCATCATCATCACCACCATTATCGTCGCCGCAACGAAATTTGAAAGCACAGTATGATCCAGAAAAAACAGCCGAGGAAAAAAAAAAAAAGGTGAAGAAAAAACACCACTACAAAACAAAACAAACACACACACACACAAAAAAAAACATTGAGTTTTGTTTTGTTTTTTTCCCCAAATATCACCCACATTTCACCCTCATTTGCCCAGTTTCCCCCAACCCTCCATTCATTCACATCTCCCACCCCTTCTAACCGATCATACTCAAATTTATTCATAAATACTTCAACAAAATGTCTTCAATCACCGATATGTGTGACGGGACATTAAACAAAAATTCCTCCTCCTCCATGTTTTTGGATCCGATAGGTTTATTTACGAGTCATCGAACTGTTTGTTTGTCTTGTTCATATCGGTGTTGTATGCTTCCGAACCTGTTTTTCTTTGGAAGCAGCAGGACATGACCTTGACCCCTGATTATTTTTGTTCTGTCCAGAGGTGAAGGGCCAAGGTGAAGGTGGTCACCATGGTTACCACATAGAGAGCGGAGTTCTGGCGGGCGCCGTAGCAGGAGGCCTGGCTCTGATCGCTGTCCTCATCCTGGGAATGTCGGTTCCCTTAGTCTGTCTGTTCCTGTGTTTGTCTCTCTCTCTCTCTCTCTCTCTCTCTCTCTCTCTCTCTGTGTGTGTGTGTGTGTGTGTGTGTGTGTGTGTGTGTGTGT
>NC_134900.1:4742500-4752500 GCF_041734735.1 Babylonia areolata | reverse complement strand
CATATGTAATTTCACAAAAAACAAACAAACAAACAAAAAACAAAAAAAAACAACAACATGTTTTTTGAAGATCGTTCACAAATTCATCTGGCGGATTTGGTAAGAACAACCATAATGAAATAATCTTCGACAGAATTAGGAGTTTTAAAACTGTATTCAGTCTAATGAAGTTATTGACCCTTTCGTGATCCACTTTTTGAACGACATTCTGATTTCTGGCAGTTTATCCTAAATCCCTGTCTCAGTTCACAGTCATACAGACCACACTGCGTGTAACCTTGTGAGTAGTATTTCATGTCTTAAGGGAATTTAGATCATTTTGATGCAGTTTGTTTGCTGCTGTGTAATCACACTGTTTAACCTTTTTCTGTAGACCATCATGAATAAACCTGATTTTTATCTATTTATTTATTTATTTTTTTACAAACCATGGTTACTTTATGAGTTTGCGCGCGTGCGCATGTGTGTAGTTATATCTCTCTGTTTCTCTGTCTCTTTTTCTGTCTCTCTCTCTCTCTGTCTCTGTCTCTCTTTCCTCACACCCATCTCCATCTCTCTGTCTGTCTCTATCTCCATCAATACCATTTCCATAATACACAAACAACGCGTTTATACGTTGAGAAAAGTGACAATTCTAAAGGACGAAGGAATCTCCAAGATTCAAAGAGCATTGATCGACATACCTCTCAGTCTCTAACATTCAAATATTATGCAAATCACATATTATACGTGACGAATCATACACAACGAAAACAAATAATTGCGCGCACAGTTACCCTCACCTGTAGACTAAGTCTCATCACAGGAACACTCCAATCAGACTATGCAACAGGGGATCCAGTAATCAAGTAAGCGTGTGTGTGGGTGTGGGTGTGTGACGTTTTGCCGGCAAGCGATTACAAGGCGTTAATATACAAGTCTTGGTGCACGCCATTCAAATCGACAGTGAACTACTCGTGAAAGGCATATAACTGTTGTCTACAGACTGATCTGTATGTTGAACGGGGGTTTAGAGAGGGATGGAGAGAAAATCAGCGAACGGGAGGACCGCCCTCAGTTCATGTATGGGAGCCTATCGATATGAACATTTCTTTTGCCATAATCTGGGTTTCCTCCCTTTAATCTCTCCAACCACGACAAATTAACCACATTATCTTTTTCTTGGTTTAATTTCCTGATTTTTTTCTGACCCCCCCCCCCCCCCCCCCCATCCTTCTTTCTTTCAATCTATGTCTGTCTGTCTGTCTCTCAGTCTCAGTCTCAGTCTCAGTCTCTCTCTCTCTCTCTCTCTCTCTCTCTCTCTCTCCCAGTCTCTCTCTGTCTCTGTCTCCAATCTCTTTCTCTCTGTCTGTCTGTCTGTCTGTCTGTCTGTCTCTCTCTCAGTCTCTCTCTGTGTGTTTCTCTTTGTCTCTGTCTGTCTCCAATCTCTCTCTCTCTCTCACTCTGTGTCTCTCTCTCTCTCTCTCTCTCTCTCTCTCTCTCTCTCCGGCTTTCTCCCAGTTCTCTTTTCAGTTTCTCTCGACCATTCTGACTTTTTTCCCTTCTTTCTTTCATTCTCTGTCTCACGTCTCAGTGTCTGTCTGTCTGTCTTCCCCCTCCCCCTCTCTCCATGTATCCGTCTCCCTTCCCCCATTTCTGTCTTTCTCTTTCAAGTTGTTTTCTACTCTCTAGTCTGGGCTCAGTCGCAATCAGCTAGAGGGTTGTGAGTTCGAGTCTCCGGCCATACCCTAGATGTGAAGAGTAGGGATGTAGAATATAATGTAACAATCACAGTGATGGCCCAGGGGTAACGCGTCCGCCTAGGAAGCGAGAGAGAATCTGAGCGCGCTGGTTCGAATCACGGCTCAGCCGCCGATATTTTCTCCCCCTCCACTAGACCTTGAGTGGTGGTCTGGACGCTAGTCATTCGGATGAGACGATAAACCGAGGTCCCCTATGCAGCATGCACTTTGCGCACGTAAAAGAACCCACGGCAACAAAAGGGTTGTTCCTGGCAAAATTCTGTAGAAAAATCCACTTCGATAGGAAAAACAAATAAAACTGCACGCAGGGGAAAAAAAAAAGAAAAAAAAAAGGGTCACGGTGGCGCTGTAGTATACGCGGCGACGCGCTCTTCCTGGGGAGAGCAGCCCGAATGTGATAAAAAGAAATACAAATACAAAAAAAAACAAAAAAAACACACAAAAAAGAAAAAAAAAAAAAAGAAAAAAAAAGAAGAAAAAAAAGGAAAGGGTAAAATAAGACGTGATAATGAGAAGAAAAATGTGCACCAGAATGATGTGACTGAAAAAAACCGAGAAAAAAAAAAAAAAAAAGAAAGAAAGAAAGAAAGAAAAAAATGAAAGAAAAAAAAACCGAAAAAAAAAAAATCAAATTTTCATTTTTGTTGTTGCTGTTAAAAAAAGAAGAAGAAATATGTTAATTGTACGATGTCCAACCAACTGAAACTTGTTGCACTCACGGAACATTATTCATGTCACTTAATCTTATATAATTAACTGAAAAGTATTGTGATGCTGTTGGTCTAATTTCCTGTTTTTTTTCTTGTGACTTTCTACCCCCCGGCCCCCTATTCCCCAAACCCCCCACCCCACCACCACTCCCCTCCCCCCACCCCACCACTCTCTCTCTCTCTCTCGATCTCTCTTTTATTTTCGACCCTCCGCCTAACCCTCTGTCAGTCTGTCTTAATATATGTCTCTTTCTTTCTGCTTCTCACTCCTCCTCCTTCTCCTTCCTCTTAATGCTTACCCCCTCTTATCCCTCTCTTTTACTTACCCTTCCCATTGAATGCCGCGGTCTTGCTGTTGGGCGAAATTTGATGTGAAGATACAATTTGAAGCGGAAAATGTGCACAATGATAAAAAAGCAAAAGCAATGAAACTCTGTGTGTGTGTGTGTGTGTGTGTGTGTGTGTGTGTGTGTGTGTGTGTGTGTCCCTTTCTGCAGGACTTTTTTGTGTGTGTGAATGTGACAAGACACAAATTGCAATATTGCTTAGTTCCCTTTGCACTACTCTTATTGCTGATAAGTCGAGAAAGCTCCTCGTAGCAGACTACACTTACCACCAAAAATAATATCAAGTGATGGACGTGATTAAGCTTACATGCGATTAGATTTATCTTGCGATAAGTGCATCACGAATTCTTCTTTTCTCAAGAGATGCAAAGGTGATTCTTTACGGAAAGAGTGGATTCAGCCTTTGAAGCGCCCGACCAAGGTAATATTCTTTTGTATTTTTGGAGAATTGAATTAGTTTTAGCGGAAGAAGAGGGAAGCAAACGTCACGACGATTAAAGATTGTGCAAGAATCCCCAGTAAACAACCTGATATTTCACATCTGATTGTTAGCAGGAATCAGATGCTGATAACTGCTCAGAACTGAGTTGCGGTTGCAATGGGAACAGTATGTAAGCATGAGGCAGTATGAGCAAAACACCGTGTGTTTTTTTTGTTTTTATCCCATTATTTTGACAGACCCGGAATCAGCCCAGTGCCTCCTTTTTTTCTCCCCCTTGGCAGCAAGCAGATGAAGGCTAGGGGTGCTTTATCGATCGCCACGATGTGTGGCGCAAGTGGGCGCTTACGTTTTGAATAGGATGCTATACACAAGGGATGAAAATTTTAGAGAAGGTTTCTGCCATTGTATAATGAAATAACTGAAAAAAACAAATCTGCAGTCACAAGTTAGGCCATGCTTTTGGCATAATAATATTAACTTATTTAATTTAATCCGAAACATAGTTTATATTTAGATACAGGCCAGGTTAGTTGAATGATACTTTATTTCATTTCCTCTCAAATTTTGCATGTTATATATGTGATACAGGACAGGCCAAGCTGGTGTGATGCCAGCTGAACAATTTTGATAACAGGCCAGGCTGATGCTATTGGAACATAGTGCCTTATTTCATTTCACCCGAAGCATAGTTTACATGATGCAAGTCAGGCAACTGGAATAATGCCTCATTTTATTTCATTTAATATGTGTAGAAAAACAACAACACCCAGTTCAACTGAAAAATATTCAATAAAGTACAGGTATGGCCAGGTTAGTAGAATGGTGTCTTATTTAGACTGAAATGTGTTTTATACAGATTACATGCCAGGCTAACTGTATAGTGCCGTATCTTATTTCAACTGAAATATGTTTTATACAGGCCAGGACTGACTAGTGGAATGATGCCTTATTCAAAAATTTTATTTGTATTTGCTTATATAATAATACACACCAGACCAGGCTACTGTGGAATAGTGCACTATTTAATAGAAACATTTTATATTCTGGTAATATACTGTGCCCCCCCCCACCCGGTCCCCCCCCCCTACACCCCCCCCCCTTCCCATCTCTCACAGGTTCAATCTCCAATGTTCCCTCCTCTCCCAGGTGTTTTTAAATGCAAACTGAACTTCAGTGACTGTGGCAGCTGACTCACTTCACACCTGTCGGTCAAGGGTCACATACAAAATAGATTTTGTTCATAAATTATGTTGGTAGTTAAACTTTTTTCTCATTAAATACCCTCCCCCCCACTTCCCCCCCGCACCCCTCCCCCCCTTCCAAAAAACAAAAAAAAACAACAACAAAAAACCCCAATAACAACTGGTTCTGCTTTAGTGTTTCATAGGTGAAAGACAAAATGTAATAGCCTTTTGATAAAACCTTGTGATGAATGTTTCATATGGGCCTGCTAAAAAAAAAAGAAAGAAAAATAAAAGACCTTTCATATTACCCTTCTGATAAAACACTGTGTTAGGCCTTTCTTTTTTTTCTTTCTTTTTTCTTTTTTTGTTTTTGTTTTTTTTTGTTTTGGCTGTCCCATCATGTTCACCATTTTAGTGGCATTACTCCCATGCTGTTCCTCTGAGTCCTCCATACACAGCCACACCTGGGTTCATCTGTCGCAAACACTCACACACAAACACTCACATGCCTGGAGTCTACACACCAGAGGAGACCCTGCAGTGCTGTTGAGTCACGACAGTGGTGTTCAGTTGTGTCTTTTCTGATTTAACCTACTTAGGACACCACTTGCAAAGCACCCTACTGATGAAAATAATAGCTAAGTTGCGGAACCAGACTGAGTGAGTAGTCTCTCCATAGTGGAGATCGTCACCACACATCCCTCCAATGGCAGTCCCCAATAAATCTGCGGACAAGGAAGACCTTGATAGGACTCATTCCAAGTATAGGAGTAGATGGGGGTCAAAACTGTGGTCACCATGAGAGCAGGGTGTGACAGGCCACAGAATTAGGGACCTGTTTTGGGGGTTTTTTTTTACTATGAAAGAGGAGGATGACGATGTTGGTATGGAGTTCCATAAGCTTCGGGACCACTTGACAAGGCTGTACTCAACACTTCCTTTCTCAATGATATCCCAGCATTAACCAGGCCCGAGAGATCTATACAAACACTTGCGGTGTTGGTCAGTGATAGACCTTTCACAGCAGCTTGCTGATAAAGCTTTGTGATCGACCTTTCATAGTACCCTGCTGATAAAACACTGTAATAGACCTTTCATATTAGCCTGCTGATAAAACAATATGATAGACATTTCTGGGAAGAAAAATGACCTTTCATAAGTACCCTGCTGATAAAGCTTTATGATACACCTTTCATAGCACCCTCCTCATAAAGTTCCACATTCTCTTCATTCTTTGTCATTCTCATCTGTCTGCTCTTCTCTTTCCTGACATGGATTTTTTTTTTTTTTTTTTAAATCTCCAAGCAACCTCTATCATTTTCTGTGGCGGAGTGATCAATATGCTGATTATGGCCATGAAAAGGATGATGATGATGATTATGATAAATTAAAGTTACACATGGAAATGGTGCAGCAATCTTACCACCTAATGCCACACCTTCGCTCTTCAATCCATAGTATGGGCTGGGTTTTGATGAATTTGACACATGGATCAGAACTGAGCACACTGCATAGCTGACAGTTATTTTATGATTATTATTATTGTTATTATTTATCTTTTTTTTTAAATTATATTATTTTTAGTTATTTGGTTATTTATTTAGTTAGTTATTTATATATATATTTATTTATTTGTTTTATTTTATTTTTAAAATTTTATTTATTTATTTATTTGTTTATTTATTTATTTTATTATTATTATTATTGTATTTTTTTTTGTACGCTTATAGTTGACTTCATCAAGTTTTTGCGCCTTATACATATTATTATTAGCAGTAATAGTTCTTTTTTATGTATTTGTTTATTTATTTATTGTTATATTATTTTTTTTTTTTTAATTTATTTATTTATTTTTTTTATTTTTTTTTTTTTTTCTCAAGGCCTGACTAAGCACGTTGGGTTACGCTGCTGGTCAGGAATCTGCTTGGCAGATGTGGTGTAGCGTATATGGATTTGTCCGAATGTAGTGACGCCTCCTTGAGCTACTAAAACTGAAACTGACAGTTATGTGGGGTGAATATTGATTATGTTCAGAACATGATCAGTACTATATAGGCACTGTATGGCTAGTGTTAGTTTTATAGGGTGAATATTGATGATATCCCATACATATGATCAGTACTGTACATACTGTTTGGCGTTTAGTTATAAAGGGTGAAATTTGATTATGTCAAGAACATGATCAGAACTTTGAATATTGTTTTGCTGACAAATTGGGTAAATATTGGTTATGTGAAGATCATGATTAGTTCTGTAAATACTGTTTCACTGATCTGTATTGGGTGAATGTTGATTTACAGAACCTGATCAGTAATGTAAATACTGTTTAGCTGACAGTTATATGGGGTACATATTGATTATGTCCAGAACATGATTAGCACTGTAAATACTGTTTCACTGTTAGTTATTTAGGGTGAACATCGTACAGACCATGATCAGTATTGTATACACTGTTTGGCTGTCAGATGTATATGGCAAATATTGATTATGTACAGAGCATGATCAGTACTTTGAGTAGTGTACACACTGTGTGTGGTTGTCAGGTGTATGAGTTGATTATTGATTGTGTCCAAAACTGGTTAGGTTTGGGTGGGTGACATAAGTATTGAACAGGTCTGGGTGGATGGCATGCCACCAAAGCTGTAGTGTGTGGGACCGTTTCACTTTGAGTTTCAATTAATCAATTAAATCAATCGAAACCTGTTTATCAGATCAATCCACATGAAAATCAGTTTGTTCAAACACAAGCTCATTATATTATATATATGAACACCAACATGATAATGATCATGTACAATATAAAAATGTTCATAGATTAAATCTAGTCAAATAAAAATCTACAATAGCTGTTGATACTAGACTAAAACAAGCCACCATCAACTAACACCCAGATACACACATGCGTGTGCTCAGCCAAACACTCCAGCATGCACACAAAATGTCAGTTCTCAGGCACTTGTCTGCTGGTGAAGTGCAGGGAGAGGGGGGATGTTATAGTCCTATGCGTAAGTGTTGCATGCTTTGATTGAATGCGTGAATGGCTGTGGGAACGAAAAGATTTCTTGTAAAGAGATGTCCTTTCGGGTGGAGCTTTTAACCTGCTGGTTCTGTCTGTCAGCTACAAATGTCATCATGCAGTGGGTGTTTTTCGTCTGTCGAAATAGTCAATAGTGTGTTAGTGAATTTTCTACTGTACATGTTGCTAAAAGTGTCTTGTCTTTTACCACCACTCCGCCAATTTTCCTAATGATTTTTTCCAGTCTGTCTTTGTTATGCTTGGTCCCCAACACACAGTGTCAAAAGTTAAAACGATGCAGACTTCAGATGTGGAAAAACATTTGGAGCATCTGTTTGCACACGTCAAAAGACTTCATTTTTTCTAAGACAGTTGCTCTTTCTAATGAGTGCATTGGAATTTTCATTCCAGGCAAGCTTATTCAGATGAGCTATTGTCAGTTATTTCACTAAGATGTTTATATTGTCTGCGTGTTCAACCAATTCATTTTTTGGAGATAATTTTACTTAAACTTGTTATATTTTTTACTGAGGTCAATTGTGAGCTCTTCTGTTTTGGCAACATTCAGTTCATGGTCATTTTCATTGCATCAGTTCACATATTTGTCAGTTTCTCTTTGTTAGTCATTGTCATCATCATCAGTAATTAGTCCTGTCAGTCTGGAATCATCTGCAAACTTGACCAGTGGACACAGACAGGTCCAGCTTCTGTATTCCACCATATGCAAGGTTCACAGAAATGGTGAGAGCACTGTCCAAAGTGTTGCACTAGTGTTTGTAAAGTTAACAGCAGACAGAAAATCATTCAATTTCATAAACTGAGTCTTTTTAGTAAGGTAATCATAAACCAATGAAATAGTCAGAAAAAGAAGTCCCATGTGCTCGGTAGCACCTGGTGGGTAAAGGGTGGAGTTTTTACAGATCTCCCAGGTCAACACATGTGCAGACCTGCTAGTGCCTGAACCCCATTCGTGTGTATGCAATCGCAGAAGATCAAATACGCACGTTAAAGATCCTGTAATCGATCTCGGCATTCGGTGGGTCATGGAAACAAGAACATACCCAGCATGCACACCCCCAAAAACGGAGTATGGCTGCCTACATGGCAAGGTAAATAAACAATAACAAAAAAAAAAACCCACGGTCATACACGTAAAATGGTAAATGTTACATGTTTGTCTGAGTGTGTATGTGTGCGTGCCTGGAATCTGATTGAATGACAAAGGAAACGAATGATGAGCGCCCAGTGGCAGCCATCAGTTGGCTCTACCCAGGTAGGCAGCCTGTTGTGTAAATGACCCCGTGTTTGTAAAGCGCTTAGAGCTTGGTCTCCGACCGAGGATAGGCGCTATATAAGATGTATCCATACCAATCAATCAAAAATAAAGCAAAAAAGGAAGGAAAGATTTAGAACATGAAGAAAGATAGATAAGGAAGGATGGAGGGAAAGAAATATATATATAAAGGAAAGAAAAAAAGACAAAACAGGTAAAGTTAGACTAATTAGAAAGAAAAAAAGAAATATTTAGACAGAATTGAGGAAGGAAGGAGGGAAGGAAGGAGAGGTTTAGAAAGTAAAGAAAAATAGATAAAATATGAAGAAAGAAAAAAAAAACGAAGCAAGGAAATAAATATTTTGAAAGAAAAAAAAAAACCACTTTGCTGCAGTGACCTATCATTTCCATGCACACACACACACACACACACAAAAAAAAAGAAAGAAAGAAAGAAAAAAAAAGTCACATACACAAGTATGTTGAGAAGATTACAAGAAGATTGAACTACCATTTCTCAATGAGAGTTTCTGTCACAAGGAAGTGTCAAAGTGCTTTGACAAATGCAGAGATTGACACACTCACACAAAACACACCACAACACAGTTCTTTACAAAAGAACATGATATTTATTCCCATCCCCTTCACCCCCCCACCCCCACACCCCCCTTTACCTTTTGTGAAACAACAGCCTGAAATCCAGTTCTACACTCACACACACACACACACACACACTCACACGCACACGCACACACACACATATAGACATGCACACACACACACACATAGACACGCACACACACACACACACACACACACACACACACACACACACAAGCATACACAGACACACAAACACACACACACATAGACACGCACACACACACACACACACACACACACACACACACACACACACACACACACACACAGTATTCCCTCCCCTACCCCCCTCCTCTCCATCCTCTCTCACCGTGAGCCATTCTAACGGTGACAAGAGAGCCGACCCTGTGGCTTTTCTTGATGCTGCTGGGCAGAAGCAGCACTGACTTTGTTCTTATCAGATTGATGAAGGGCAATTGATTTCTTGGCCATTGCACTACATTATTCATCAGCCGCCACTTGGTCGGGAGGGACAGGGACTGGTGCGATGTGTGATGTGCGATGTGTGATGTGTGATGCGTCCCGGCTGTTCAGGAGATCTCGTGTCCTCCTTGCCTTCCTTTCCGACCCCTTCCGCAGATCCGGCTTTTGCGGTTGTTTAGGTTGGTTGGTCCCTGTGCGAT
>NC_134900.1:4722500-4737500 GCF_041734735.1 Babylonia areolata | reverse complement strand
GTTTGTGTTTCAGATACGATGTGGATTCTCAAAGCTCAAAACTCCAAGACCATGTGAGTACGGATCCATGCGGACAGTGGCAGTGCTGACTTCTTAGTCTGAGATGTCACTGAGGTCTTAGAACCCACCTCATTCTAAAGTAGTTTCCCCCTTTTCCTGCCCTTACATTTCAGTCTTCAGTTGTTCTCTGGTTTTCAGTGAATATGTATTTGTTCTTCTTCTTCTGCGTTCACTTGTATGCATACGAGTGGGCTTTTACGTGTATGACCGTTTTTACCCCACCATGTAGGCAGCCATACTCTGTTTTTGGGGGTGTGCATGCTGGGTATGTTCTTGTTTCCATAACCCACCGAACGCTGACATGGATTACAGGATCTTTAACGTGCGTATTTGATCTTTTGCTTGCATATACACACAAAGGGGGTTCAGGCACTAGCAAATCTGCACGTATGTTGACCTGGGAGATCGTAAAAATCTCCACCCGTTACCCACCAGGCGCCGTCACCGTGATTCGAACCCGGGACCCTCAGATTGACAGTCCAACGCTTTAACCACTCGGCTATTGCGCCCGTCAAAAATATGTATCTGTAAATATGATCTTTTCCTTTCGTTTGATTTCATCCCTCAGAGTTACACGTGCATATGAATGAGTGGTGTGCAAGCGCTTGGATTTATCTCTGTCCAAGAATCAGTTCAGCGTAGTATTAATATTTTCTGTCATTTTGACTATTAATATTAGTTTTAGTATTATTAGAAGTAGTTGCAGTAGTAGTAGTAGTATGTGTATTTGTATTTGTATTTCTTTTTATCACAACAGATTTCTCAGTGTGAAACCCGAGGGAGAGCGCGTCGCTATGCTACAGCGCCACCCATTTTTTTGGTATTTTTTCATGCGTGCAGTTTTATTTGTTTTTCCTATCGAAGTGGATTTTTCTACAGAATTTTGCCAGGAACAACCCTTTTGTTGCTGTGGGTTCTTTAACATGAGCAAAGTGCATGTTGCACCTCGGTTTATCGTCTCATCTGAATGATTAGCATCACTCAAGGTCTAGTGGAGGGGGAGAAAATATCGGCGGCTGAGCTGTGATTTGAATCAGTGTGCTCAGATTCTCTCACTTTCTAGGTGGACACGTTACCTCCAGGCCATCACTCCACTCAACTAACATTAATTAATAATCATTATTATTATTGTTATTATTATCATCATTATTTATTCGTTATTATTGTTTTTATTATCTTGTTCATGCCCTTTAAAGGTAGCCATCACTGAAATGACGAAAACAATGTCAGTGTCAGTCTCTCCTTTTTTTAGTTTTTATTATTCTTACTGCAGTTTGTTTGTCGGCGTTTGCTGTGAAGCCCTGTGAATACTGACAAAGAGACACTGGCAGTGGTGTTGTTTTCTCTGTGTGCGGTCAGGACTTCCTGGGGAAAATGGAGTGTTCTCTTGGAGAACTGGTGAGCTGTCCAGGATCCAAAATGGAGCAACCGCTCAAGTGAGTTTTGTGAGGGAGAGAGAGGAGAGGGAGGGAGACAGAGGAAGAGAGAGAGAGACACAGAGAGAGAGAGAGAGAGACAGAGAAAGACAGAGACAGAGATACGGATACGGATAGGTTATTCAATAAAGGCCATGGCCCCTCATGAAGGGGGTACGGTGAACCAACATTCAAAATCAAAATCTTATCAATTACGAAAGTCAATGATAAACTGCAAATGATGATCTACAAATTGGATAACGCACAACTAATAATAATCAACTACGTAATACACTGCGAAACTCAAAGCATCATGTAAGTAAATAGCAGACTGTTTTATATTAGTTCCATTAGTTGATGACATAAGCATGGCAAGGCGAAATAGAGAAGGGTGTCCATAATATTTTTGTGGAATCAGCTTATGTCTAAGATCATTCAAAGCAGGGCAACACAACACAAAGTGAAGTTCAGTTTCTTCAGCACATCTGCATAAAGAACAACTAGATCAGTGGACTTTCGATAACGATAATGATGAAGAGATATGTCGGAAATTCCTAATCTGAACCTGGTTGTGATATATATCAAATGCTTTTCCATTTTCATTGACAGATCAGTAGGAATAGAGTACACAGAAATGAACTGTCGAGAGAGAGACCCACACACAATGACAATGACAAAAGTTTTATTGAGGGTAGAATGGATAAGCTGGAAGCTTCTTTACACCATGCCCTCACACACGCATGCACACACATAATATGATAAGTGAAATAAGTGTGAATAAATAAATGACATAGAACAAACCAAATAGATAATAATAGATACATAAACAGATGAATCAAAGTCTACAATTACGGAAACATCATGAAAATCATACAAAACATTGCCACATGAAAATCTTCAAACACACACATGCGTGTGCACACACAGGCATCATACACATGTACTCGAACACACAAGTACATAGACATGCACATGCATATTTACACTCGCCTTTTTCCTTCCTTACACACAGTTGGAGAACAGAGAGAGAGAGAGAGAGAGAGAGAACATGTCTAGCTTTGAAAGTGCCTGTCTCATGCAAGTGATACGTGGTCACCATCAGAATCCATCGTGGTTGAACTGAAGTAGTGGCTTAGCTAGCATAACACAAACATGCCTACCATCCCAATTAGTCTTTTTTGTATTTTTTTTCCCCCCAAAAAAAACAAAAAAATGTCACCACACTTTGGAAAAAAAAAAAGTGGATGTTCCACACACACAAAACAAGGGCAGCGTGGGGTTGATTTTTTTAGATGATCGCGTTGGTTGCTTAGATGTGCCAGAATTCTGTCAGAACAGGAAATTAAGACAGGGCACAAAATGAACTGGCAAGCATACAGTAAATAGTGCAGGGCATGAAGATGAGTACATGTCAGACCAGTTTCAGTTTCAGTAGCTCAAGGAGGCGTCACTGCGTTCGGACAAATCCGTATACGCTACACCACATCTGCCAAGCAGATGCCTGACCAGCAGCATAACCCAACGCGCTTAGTCAGGCCTTGAGAAAAAAAAAAATATATATACATAAAAAAAGAACTACTACTACTAATAATAATATGTATAAGGCGCAAAAACTTGATGAAGTCAACTACAAGCGTACATAAATAAATAAATAAATAAATAAATAATTATTATTAAAAAAAAGTCAGAACTACACTGAAATTACTAAGCTGTGACGAAGAAGATATATGCAGAATGTCACCCAGGGCAAGATCAGTGCAAGCGTCCTCAACCATTCTGCAATGAGCTCAGAGCCTTTGTTTTTTTGTACTGGTCTGTAAATGTGCTGTTCTGTGACTGTGAGCGAATGCCATGTGGTATTTACTGATAATTTTGGTTTCTTCCAGATTTTTGGAGGCTGTAGTACTGATAGTCCGATTCTGAGACAGGTATATCTTACTGATAGATTCTGAGACAGGTATATCTTGCTGATAGTCCGATTCTGAGACAGGTATATCTTGCTGATAGATTCTGAGACAGGTATATCTTGCTGATAGTCCGATTCTTAGGCAGGTATATCTTGCTGATAGATTCTGAGACAGGTATATCTCGCTGATAGTCAGATTTTGAGACAGGTATATCTCGCTGATAGATTCTGAGACAAGTATATCTCGCTGATAGTCAGATTCTGAGACAGGCATGTCTGGAAGTAAAGGCTCAGGCTGAGAACGTGCCTTCAAAATCAAGTCATCATCCGGGGCATTCCTTGCATGTTTTCCAGTAGCAGCTGTAAATTGCACAAGCACTGACACACATATGAACGCATGCATGCACATGGGTGCAAATGCTCTCTCTCTCTCTCTCTCTCTCTCTCTCACACACACACACACACACACACACACACACAACCTCTTCCCTATTTTTTTTTCCTTTTTTAAACCAACTCTTTCATTCTGTTTTCAGGGGAGGTGGACAGGGCCAGATTACAGGTGAGTTATAATGATTAAAACATACTTCTGTCTGGTGAAAGGGGAGGTAACCTACTTCCGGGAGGTTATCGGCTGTAGCTACTTTCGTTTTCTCCGCATAGGCGGGTAGTAGTTTGCACAGGACAGGAATCAGACCCCTGTCGGAGTCTGCACTAGTGGGTCATGGTAAGTATGTTACTTAAACGTAATTTTAGGAAGAAAATTTCCTTTCTATCTGGTGAAATGGAGGAAAAGAACTGGTGAGTTACGATCATACGATCATTACAATATACTTCTGTCTGAAAAAACAAGGGGAGAAACCATAGGTGAGATATGTTAATTTCAATAAACTTATGTCTGGAAAAATTGGTGTTATGATGACTGCAATATTTTACAATATTATTGAATAATAGTCAGTCGTGTCTGACTATGACCATCAGAACAGCAGAGGAGGCAACTGCTGTTCCGACTATTTGGGCTAGAATTTGATTATAGTGGAGAGTGTCTTGCCCAAGTACATCCCCACTCTCTCGGCCAAGAGGGTTTTAGGACAGTCGGCGTTGGGATGGTTCCCAAAGGCCAACTAGCCCCCAAGGCTGCAGCACTAAGAGCCAGTGTAACTTTGCCTCCTAGTCTGACTATGACCATCAGAACAGCAGAGGAGGCAACCGCTGTCCCAACTATCTGGGCTAGAATTTGATTATACTTTTAAAGTGGAGAGTTTCCTGCCCAAGTTACATCCCCACTCTCTCGGCCAAGAGGGTTTTAGGACAGTCAATGCTGGGATGGTTCCCAAAGCCATCAAGCCCCCAAGACTGCAGCACTAAGAGTCAGTGTAGTCTTGCCTCCTCCTTTGACAGTTATAGTCCTTCACAGAAGACTAAGCTGTAAATGAATTCCCATTATAAAGAGGGCGCTAGCCAGGGGGACAAAGGGGACGTTACCTACTTCCGGGAGGTTATCGGCCGTAGTACTTTCATTTTCTCCGCATAGGCGGATAGTAGTTTGCACAGGACAGGAATGTCAGACCCCTGCCGGAGTCTGCACTAGTTGGGTCACAGCAAGTATGTTATTTAAACGTAATTTTAGATAGAAAATTTCCTTTAAAATGGAGAAACCATTGATCATACAGCGTTCGCTGAGCTGTTGGCCCAACTGTAAGCTTAAGTCAATCTGTGATATAAGCTGAGTGTGATTACAATATATTTAACATAAAAGGGGGGAGAAGCATTGTGAATTGGATGAAAATATACTTCGGTCTGAAAAGAAGGAAAAATGTTAGTGAATTATGTTGATTTTAATCTACTTGGAAAAAATTAAATCACAAGTTTAACCCTTTCACCACCAAGCTTGCATTTATGCACAGGCGTGGTAGAGGACACATGTCACTGAAAGGTGACCATTCATTGATCTGTTATCCATGAACCTACTGCTCTTAATGTTCGGTGGTAGGATAGGCCATATTTTCTATACATCGGAGGGGGAATCCCCAGCTATTCTTAGCCACTGTCTTTTGTACTCTAAATTGACTGGCGGTGAAAGGGTTAAACATTTACAGTATAGTTCTGAATTAGGAAAGGAGAAATATATTGGTGAGTAGTGAATTCATACAATACAGTGTTTTATCTTCAGTTTAACGTCTATTCACTATAAGTGTTTTTAGATGGAAATGAGTAAAGAAGTGGATAAAGGAAAAAGAATGCATGTGAATATTAATGTAAAAAAAAGTATTCATGTTATGCATCAGAGGAGAAGTATATTATAAGAAAAAGGTCTAAAGAGATTGTGGTGTGTATTGAATGAGGTGTCATGGGAAGGAGAATATGTATATGCATATCAACAAGTATTAACCTACAACAGTGTAAATATAAATAACAACATTAATTATAACCCATCAAAGGAGGATACCAAACTGGACTGGAGTTTAAAATTTCCGAAAACATTCTAAGCAATGAATAATCATTCAAAATCTTTTCAGTGGCTAATGAAATATTGGAAGAAAAGTCATCAACTACATAATGCAGTGTATTTGTATTTCTCTTTTTTATCACAACAGATTTACCTGTGTGAAATTCGGGCTGCCCTCCCCAGGGAGAGCGCATCGCCACACTACAGCGCCACCCTTTTTTCTTTTCTTTTTTCTTGTGTGCAGTTTTATTTGTTTTTCCTACCGAAGTGGATTTTTCTACAGAATTTCGCCAGGAACAACCCTTTTGTTGCCGTGGGTTCTTTTACGTGCGCTAAGTGCATGCTGCACACGGGACCTCAGTTTATCGTCTCATCCGAATGACTAGCGTCCAGACCACCACTCAAGGTCTTGTGGAGGGGGAGAAAATATCGGCGGCTGAGCCGTGATTCGAACCAGCGCGCTCAGATACTCTCGCTTCCTAGGCGGACGCGTTACCTCTAGGCCATCACTCCACTATGTGTGTGTGTTGCAGTGCGGTGTGAGGAGGTAAGCACAACGAAGGATGAAGTGACACTACAGCTGGCAGCCACCAAGCTGGACAAGAAGGATTTCTTCGGCAAGTCAGACCCCTTCCTGCTGCTGCACCGGGTCAACGAGGACCGCAGGTGAACGCACACACACACATGCATGTACATATGCATACACACACACACACACACACACACACAAGCATACATGTACATACGCATACATGTACACACACACACTTACACGCACACATACATGTATATACGCATACATGCACACACACACACACACACGCACGCAGACACACACGTACGCACATGCACGCGCACACACACGCGCACACACACACACTCACATGCTCATTAGTAGGCACACACATTGGCATGCACATATGCACATACACATGCACACAGAGACATGCATGCATGTAAGCATGCACACAAATGCACATACACACACACAATGACACACATGCATGCACACACGCGCACGCGCGCTCGCGCGCGCGCACACACACACACACACACACACACACACACACACACACACACACACACACACACACACACCCATCTATTCATCCATCCATCCATCCATATATTCGTAAATACATACAGATATACATATGTACATACATACACACACACACACACACACACACACACACACACACACACACAGATACATGCATACAGCGCGCGTGCGCACACACACACACACACACATACGCACACACATATGCACACACACACCCACATAGAACTGTGATGACATGGTCCATATCAGAGACATGTCATAGATTTATTTCCTGTGGTAGAGTTGTAAATGTACACATTTTCTTTTTAACATTGTTCTGTTGGATGCAAAACACAACACTGATTGATAAGGTAGAAAGCGTACAACTTCAGTCAAACCTGCCTGAAGGCTGACAAGTTTCTGAACCCATCCACCTTTGCAGTTTCCTCAAAAAATAGAAACCTAAACCATTCTGACACCACTGGAGGAGAAGAGGGGACCACACAGCTGTGTGGGTTCACCGTGACTATGGCCATGGAAATACGGTGTCTCTAAAGTCTGGCATCATATTCATTTTCTTTTCAGGGTGGGGAGAATTTTTTTTTTTTTTTACTTTACTGACTTCTTCGGAGGAACATATTGAAGTCTGAAGGGAAGGGCAGTAACAAATGGATCTGTTTGGGGGGGGGGGGGGGGGGGGGATACAGGGGTACAGAAAGAAAGGAGAGGAAATGATGATGGAAAACAAAGAGAAAGAAAAAACAAAGAAACGAAACAGAAACAGAGAAAACAAAAGAAAAGAAAAGAAAGTCTTCCAGGGATGCTGAGAGCAGTCCTGCACATTTGTAGAACTTAGACGCATCCTCTGATTTCTCCTTTTCATTAAAAAAAAAAGTTACAGGGGCCAGACATAATTTGACAACAAACAAGAACGCCAGAGAATCAACAGACAGGCAGAAAATACGGAAAAAAACGTAGCCGTATGAAGAGCACAGGAACAGGAGTCATAATGGCTGCCGGAAAAAGAGGACACTAGTCAGGGGGGCAAACGGGAGGTTACCTACTTCTGGGAGGTTATCGGCTACTTTCATTTTCTCCGCAAAGGTGTATAGTAGTTTGCACAGGACAGGAATGTCAGACCCCTGCCAGAGTCTGCACTAGTGGGTCACGGTAAGTATGTTACTCAAACGTAATTTTAGATAGAAAATTTCCTTTTTGAACATGGAGTTGACTTGAAACCCTGTGGTGTGTGTTGACAGCTGCACGGTGGTGCACAAGACAGAAGTGGTGCGGAACAACCTGAACCCCGTGTGGAGACCCTTCACCATCTCCGTACAGGCTCTGTGCAACGGAGACCACGACAGGTGGGCACGCAGGCTGAGGTGTACACTTGTGTCTTATGAACCTTGCGTATGTGTCTTGCTCACTGCTTGCACGCACACTGCACACATGTGGACTGTCTTTCATGTGTGTGTGTGTGTGGACAGCTTTTGTGCATCCAGGATAGGTCTTCATCTCTGTACAGGCTCTGTGCAACGGAGACCGCAACAGGCTGAGGTGTACATGTGTCTTTATTATTCTTTTTTGCTGCCCCACCATCTGCACCGTTTCAGTGGCATTTCTCTCATGCCACTCATTCCGAGTTCCCCATACAGTCACACCTGGGTTCATCTGTCGCAGTCCCAGTGCCGGCAGTCCACTTTGAATCATCAGTATCAGGTCGCCAGGAGGCCAAACACCAGAGGAGACCCTGCACTGCTGCTGAGTCACTTCAGCAGTGGTGTACATGTGTGTCTTATGAACCTTGCATGTACCTTGCTTAGTGCTTGCACACACACGTACATGCACATGGACTGTTGTCCATGTGGTGTGTGGACATTTGTGTGCATCCAGGCTAGGTCTTCATTTCTCCCAGAGGACACAGTCCTGTAACAGGAGGAAGGTTGCTTCATCGTGCTGATGAGAGACTGCAAGCAGAATGGCTGTGTGTGCGCTTATGTGTGCGTGTGTGTGGAGGGCAGCTGCCGTGTACGTACATATGTGTGTTAAAATGTATGAATGCATTGTGTGTGTGTGTGTGTGTGTTTGTAGTTTGTTAGTCACATTTTGGTGTGTGTACGTAATACTGATATTATGTGTTGTGTAAGTAAGTGTTTTGTAAAGCACCTAGAGCAGATTTCTGGATAGTGTGCTATATAAGTATCCATTATTAACTCTCTCCATACGAACTGCGAAAGAGACGACGTTAACAGCGTTTCACCTCAATTACCATCATCAAAATATTGCAGTCGGAAGGCTCTTATACTGAAGAGGTAAATGTTGACAAAGAAAACCACAATTCTTACGACAGAAGTTAAAGGTTGGGTCATTCAGACACCCACTGGACATCCGAGGGGTCTGTGTAGAGGAGAAGAGAGGACTGGCCGTACTGAGTGAGTTAAGAATGTATAATACCTTGACTGTTGAACCGGTGTTGAATGATGTACACAGTGTGGCATAAACTTGAAAGGAAAGTTACTTTGTTTTGTGTACTTCTCAACGGTGTCATGAATTGTTTTTTCTGATCAAAAGTAGTGCAACCCCAAGAGCAAGAAATCCAAAATACAGAGCAGTGACTGACTCCCTGACATGTAAGGTCTGTCCTATCTCAGTGAGGTGACTGCCCTTCACTGATGAGTGGAGTGATGGCCTAGAGGTAACGCGTCCGCCTAGAAAGCGAGAGAATCTGAGCGCGCTGGTTCGAATCACGGCTCAGCCACCAATATTTTCTCCCCTTCCACTAGACCTTGAGTGGTGGTCTGGACGCTAGTCATTCGGATGAGACAATAAAACGAGGTCCCGTTTGCAGCATGTACTTAGCGCACGTAAAAGAACCCACGGCAACAAAAGGGTTGTTCCTGGCAAAATTATGTAGAAAAATCCACTTCGATAGGAAAAAACAAATAAAACTGCACGCAGGAAAAAATATAAAAGAAAAAAGGGTGGCGCTGTAGTGTAGCGACGCGCCCTCCCTGGGGAGAGCAGCTCGAATTTCACACAGAGAAATCTGTTGTGACAAAAAGAAATACAAATACAAATTCAAACACATGTCAGCAGCAGAGTTGAAGTGGATTTTGATTCTGTTCCTCTCCTTCCTTGATGTCCTTCTCTTGTGCGATGTAGATAGAAATTGACTCAAGCAGTGATGGGTGCAATAGCCGAGTGGTTAAAGCGTTGGACTTTCAATCTGAGGGTCCCGGGTTCGAATCATGGTGAAGGCGCCTGGTGGGTAAAGGGTGGGGATTTTTACAATCTCCCAGGTCAACATATGTGCAGACCTGCCAGTGGCTGAACCCCCTTCGTGTGTATACGCAGGCAGAAGATCAGCTACTCATGTTAAAGATCCTGTCAGCGTTCAGTGGGTTATGGAAACAAGAACATACCCAGCATGCACACCCCCGAAAGCGGAGTATGGCTGCCTACATGGCAGGTTAAAAACGGTCATACACATAAAAGCCCACTAGTGTATATAAGAGTGAATGTGGGAGTTGCAGCCCACGAACGCAGAAGAAGAAGAAGACTCAAGCAGTAGTGCAGGGTCTCCTCAGGTAGTGGCTTCCTGGCGATAAACGTGTGTAGTGAGTGCTGTGTGTTCACAAGAGCATGCACATTGATGTGTGTGTGTGTGTGTGTGATGCCCTTATTTTCAAAATAACATTGATAATATGAATTCAGGATGAGATGATTGTTGATGGTAAAATCTACAGATTCTTGTGCAGATGTGTTTTGGGGACTCCTTTTTATTTCCTGAATGTTTATGTCAGGATTCTAGAGCAAATGCATTTGCGGAATTTATATACCTGGTACAAATATGTAAAATGCATACACAGATATGCACACATGGTCGCACATGCTTATACACACGTGTATAAAGAGAAAGGGAAGTTTGAGGCAGCTAAATATTTCATGTGTGCAAACAAATGACAATGAATCAACTGTTTGTTTCAGTGATGCACAGATTGACAGTAGATAATTTATAGTTAAGTTAAAGTCTTGAGGTGAAGTTGTCCCTACAATAGGAAGGCTTATTGTATGTCTGGTGTGTGTGTATGTGTGAGTGTGTGTGTGTGTGTGCGTGTGTGTGTATGTGTGTGTGTGAGTGTGTGTGTGTGTGTGTATGTGTGAGTGTGTGTGTGTGTGTGTGTGAGTGTGTGTGTGTATGTGTGTGTGTGTATGTGTGAGTGTGTGTGTATGTGTGTGTGTGCGTATGTGTTTGTGTGTGTGTGTGTGTGAGTGTGTGTGTGCGTGAGTGTGTATGTGTGTGTGTGTGTGTATTGTTTCTCTGTGTGCAGATCAATACAGATTGAATGTTATGACTGGGACAGCGATGGCAGGTATGATTCACTGAACAACTGGTCAGAAATAAGTTTCAGATTTCATATATAGCCCTGTACCTCTAACTGTGGGTCAGTTTTGTGGCCCAAACCAGCCACTGCGGTGCAGTGGTCAGCATCATGGACTGGTGGCTGAGAGGACCTGTGTTCGAACCTTACCAGAAGCGTATGATTAGTGAGATTGGCTTGCCCATGGCCAGTTCCAACCCAGAAACGAGTGTGCTGCAGGTTCAAGAAAGACTGGGACTAGACACCTGTTTTCTCTACTGCAGGATGTGTCTTCAGGAGTGCTGCTGAAGTTTGTGGATGAACACTGCAGGTGTCTTGTTTCTCTCAGTCCTGGCCTTTCCTTTCCCCATCTCATAGTAGGAGGAGGAGGAGGAATTTTGTTTAATGTCCTGTTACACATATCGGTGATTGAAGACATTTTGTTATAGTATTAAGGTATACATTTGAGTTATTACTTAAGGGACTTTGTTAAAGAGAAGTCGTTAATCTAGCAAACAAAACAGCTGATGATGAATGCAGAAAGTCAGAAACATCAGCGTTCTCAGTCACTTGTGATGACACATTTTCCTGCAGGTAAGGCTTCATCAAATCACAGTCAAAAATTATATGCTTAATTGTCACATTACTGAAGCATATGCACTATGACTTTAGAGCAATGGTTAATCCATAATGATTTAGATAATAATCTGAAAATTATCTCATATGACTAACAGTGAAAAGATGTAAAATTCAATACTACTGCTACTGCTGCTACTACTACTACTGCTGATACAGAAGCCCTTGTCTTGTACATTCACACCACATCTGTTTTGAAATCCATGCATGTTGAAGCTTTTCACAACTACAACTCTTCAGACAACACTGAACCGAAAATGGCTTGATCCAAGGGGAACAATTATTTTAAAATAGCCAAGCCAGAAACAAAATGAAACGAGAAACACTCTTTAGATTTTTTTTTTTTTTCAACATTTGTTTGATTTTGTCTTGTGTAAGTTTGTATACTGATCTAATCAATCCAAGTTTAATTTGCAGTCTTTACAGAGGTTTTAATGTTTTACGTTTCAGCCACGATTTTATCGGAGCCTTTTCAACAAACCTGCGAGAGCTGGCCCACAGTGCAGCAGAATCGAACACATTTCAGGTGATGGTTTTGATGGCAGTGTTCAAAAGACCCTTGTTTCAGTTCACTGTATTTCCACCCATGTCTTCTTTCTGTTTGTCACTTGTTATTCGTTTTACAGAAACTTCAGATTTATGTGTATTTGTATTTCTTTTTATCACAACAGATTTCTCTGTGTCAAATTCGGGCTGCTCTCCCCAGTGAGAGCGCATCGCTACACTACAGCGCCACCCATTTTTTTCTGTATTTTTTCCTGGGTGCAGTTTTGTTTGTTTTTCCTATCAAAGTAGATTTTTCTACAGAAGTTTGCCAGGAACAACCTTTTTTTTGATGTGGGTTCGTTTACGTGCGCTAAGTGCATGCTGCACACGGGACCTCAGTTTATCGTCTCATCCGAATGACTAGCGTCCAGTCCACCACTCATGGTCTAGTGGAGGGGGCAGAGAAATCTGTTGTTGACACAGAGAAATCTGTTGTGATAAAAAGAAATACAAATACAAATATTGATGCAGAAAAACTGCAGAAAATATGCAGAAATTGGTGGGGGTTTTTTCCTTCAAAATGACACGTCAGCGCAAAGGTCTCCTTTTTTCTGAGGTTGTACATTGGCTTTTTTCCCTTCCTTTTAAAAATTTTTTTTTATTGCAGTTGTTATTTTGTATTTCTACTACATGCTAAGGTCTGGCTGTGTATGTGTGTTCAGGTGATCAATCCTAAAAAGCAAGCAAAGAAGAAAACGTACAAGGATTCCGGCCAGGTAAGTGGGTTTTATTTATTTCATTCATTTTCTGGTTTCATTTCATGTCTGATGAAAAAGTTATGGCCTTTGCTTTTGTGACTCTAATTCTTTGTTATTCTAGGTTGTTTGTTTTTACATTTATTTGCTTATTTATTATCATTGTTGTCTTATTTATTTATTTATTTATTATTATTATTATTTTATTATTATTATTATTACTACTACCTTTTTTATATTATAATTATTATTTATTTATTTATTTATGTAAGCTTATCTATTATTTATTCACCTTTTTTTTTTCTTTTTTTTTTCTTTTTCTCAAGGCCTGACTAAGTGCGTTGGGTTACGCTGCTGGTCAGGCATCTGCTTGGCAGATGTGGTGTAGCGTATATGGATTTGTCCGAACGCAGTGATGCCTCCTTGAGCTACTGAAACAGAAACTGAATCTAGGTTGGGAATTTATGGGAAGCCTCTGGGTATACACAACAAGTGCTTGAGCATACGGATGGGTGTGGCCGTTGCTGTGAAAATTCATGTAGCAGATTGTGATCAGTCGTTCATTGACAGTCACTGAGTTAGTCACATTCAGGTTATACACTGACACCATCTCTGATGTGTTCAATGGTTAATGGGGTTCTTTTTCCTAGGATAGTGGTGGAAGGGACCTGTCCATGTTTAATGATTAATGGGGTTCTTTCTCCTAGGATAGTGGTGGAAGGGACCTGTCCATGTTTAATGATTAATGGGGTTCTTTCTCCTAGGATAGCGGTGGAAGGGACCTGTCCATGTTTGATTGTTAATGGGGTTCTTTCTCCTAGGAAAGTGGTGGAAGGGACCTGTCCATGTTTAATGATTAATGGGGTTCATTCTCCTAGGATAGCGGTGGAAGGGACCTGTCCATGTTTGATTGTTAATGGGGTTCTTTCTCCGAGGATAGTGGTGGAAGGGACCTGTCCATGTTTAATGATTAATGGGGTTCATTCTCCTAGGATAGCGGTGGAAGGGACCTGTCCATGTTTGATTGTTAATGGGGTTCTTTCTCCGAGGATAGTGGTGGAAGGGACCTGTCCATGTTTAATGATTAATGGGGTTCTTTCTCCTAGGATAATGATTGAAGGGACCTGTCCATGTTTAATGATTAATGGGTTTCTTTCTACTAGGATAATGATGGAAGGGACCTGTCCATGTTTAATGATTAATGGGGTTCTTTCTCCTAGGATAGTGATGGAAGGGGCCTGTCCATGTTTAATGATTAATGGGGTTCTTTCTCCTAGGATAATGATGGAAGGGACCTGTCCATGTTTAATGATTAATGGGGTTCTTTCTCCTAGGATAGTGGTGGAAGGGACCTGTCCATGTTTAATGATTAATGGGGTTCTTTCTCCTAGGATAGTGGTGGAAGGGGCCTGTCCATGTTTAATGATTAATGGGGTTCTTTCTCCTAGGATAGTGGTGGAAGGGACCTGTCCATGTTTAATGATTAATGGGGTTCTTTCTCCTAGGATAGTGGTGGAAGGGACCTGTCCATGTTTAATGATTAATGGGGTTCTTTCTCCTAGGATAGTGGTGGAAGGGGCCTGTCCAACACCACACTGACACCACCAGAACAGCAACACATTAAATGTATTGTGAAAACGCCAGTCTTTATGGTGGAGGTCTGTGATGAAAGGGCTTTTCAGTATCAAGGTTATTTTTATCAGTTTTAATTTTCTTCTTCTTCTTCTTCATCTTCTTCTTCTCCTCCCCTTCACTCTGTGAAGAGTCACTGTGTTGCCATACAAAAGAACGGTTCACCAGACATCTCCAGCTCTGTCCCTTGTATGTGAACGAAAGCCTGGGTCTCTGCAAATGGTTTCGCCTTGGCCAAAGGAATGATTCAGCGCT
>NC_134900.1:4562500-4717500 GCF_041734735.1 Babylonia areolata | reverse complement strand
CATTCACACACACATGCAGCACGCTCACTCGCGCAGATTTTCGCACTGATACATGTAAGCTTGCACGCACATGCATGGACGTGTACATACAAGCACACACTATTGCAGGGACACTCCTGTTTCCACACATGTATGCATGGATGTGTGCATGCATGCGCACACCTGTGTATGCACATGCACACACACATGCACAAACACAAATACAAAGAAACGCACACACACACACACGTACACATGTACACATACACACACGCACACACACACACATACACACATGTACACATGTACGCACACACACACACACACACACATATGCACATACGCACACAATATTACATGCATTTTGTGTTGCAGAACTTTGTTGCACAAATCAGTTAATGCATACGCACATGCACCCACATGCTCTCACACATATTCGCACAAATGCATGGCATGCATGCATGCATGCACACACACATACACAAACACAAACACACACACACACACACTCACACATACTCACTCACACATACAAACACACACACACACATACACCCCCCGTCACACGCACTTTGTGTTTCAGAACTTTGTCCCAGAGAACCCTTACTGTGCTGGGGTGGGCGGCATTCTTCAGGCGTACCAGACGGCCCTTCCCAGGGTGCAGTTGTACGGCCCCACCAACTTCTCCCCAGTCATCAACCATGTGGCCAGGTAGGTACCCAGGGGGCCATGGTGTAGGTATGCATGGAGTGATGGCCGAGAGGTAACGCATCCGCCTAGGAAGCGAGAGAACCTGAGCGCGCTGGTTCGAATCACGGCTCAACCGCCGATATTTTCTCCCCCTCCACTAGACCTTGAGTAGTGGTCTGGACGCTAGTCATTCGGATGAGACGATAAACCGAGGTCCCGTGTGCAGCATGCACTTAGCGCACGTAAAAGAACCCACGGCAACAAAACGGTTGTTCCTGGCAAAATTCTGTAGAAAAATCCACTTCGATAGGAAAAACAAATAATACTGCACGCAGGAAAAAATGCAAAAAAAATGGGTGGCGCTGTAGTGTAGCGACACGCTGTCCCTGGGGAGAGCAGACCGAATTTCACACAGAGAAATCTGTTGTGATAAAAAGAAATACAAATACAAACAAACAAATACAAGTGACGGTCAGTCATGTCAAACTGTGGCCATCGGTCATGTCAAACTGTGGCCATCAGAACAGCAGAGACAGGTCGGTCATGTCAAACTGTGGCCATCGGTCATGTCAAACTGTGGCCATCAGAACAGCAGAGGCAGGTCAGTCATGTCAAACTGTGGCCATCGGTCATGTCAAACTGTGGCCATCAGAACAGCAGAGGCAGGTCAGTCATGTCAAACTGTGGCCATCGGTCATGTCAAACTGTGGCCATCAGAACAGCAGAGACAGGTCAGTCATGTCAAACTGTGGCCATCGGTCATGTCAAACTGTGGCCATCAGAACAGCAGAGGCAGGTCAGTCATGTCAAACTGTGGCCATCAGAACAGCAGAGGCGGGTCTGTCATGTCAAACTGTGGCCATCGGTCATGTCAAACTGTGGCCATCAGAACAGCAGAGGCGGGTCGGTCATGTCAAACTGTGGCCATCAGAACAGCAGAGGCAGGTCAGTCATGTCAAACTGTGGCCATCGGTCATGTCAAACTGTGACCTTCAGAACAGCAGAGGCAGGTCGGTCATGTCAAACTGTGGCCATCGGTCATGTCAAACTGTGGCCATCAGAACAGCAGAGGCAGGTCAGTCATGTCAAACTGTGACCTTCAGAACAGCAGAGGCAGGTCAGTCATGTCAAACTGTGGCCATCGGTCATGTCAAACTGTGACCTTCAGAACAGCAGAGGCAGGTCGGTCATGTCAAACTGTGGCCATCGGTCATGTCAAACTGTGGCCATCAGAACAGCAGAGGTGGAAGCTGCTGTCCTTACTGTCTGAGCTAGATTTTGATTACGATGGACAGTGTCTTGACCAAGTTTCCATTCCAGCTTCATTGGTGAAGAGGGTTTTAGGACAGTTGGTGTCGGGGATGGTCCCCCAAAGGCCAGCTAGCTCCCCATGGCTGCAGCCCTAAGAGCCATTGTAATTCTGCCGCCTGGTTTGAGAATGAATTCCTGTTGCAGTGTAGAAATCCCCCATTGCTGCAGCACTAAGAGCCATTGTAATTCTGCCGCCTGGTTTGAGAATGAATGAATTCCTGTTGCAGTGTAGAAATCCCCCATGGCTGCAGCCCTAAGAGCCAGTGGAATCTTGCCACCTAGTTTGAGAATGAATTCCCGTTGCAGTCAAGAAACCATTGATCATTGATTAATTGTCTAATTGAAAAATGCTATCCACTCCTATGTGGAAGGAGTGATATATATGTATTGATATATATATATATATATATATATATATATATTTATATTGTTAATTATGCACTTAACAGATGAGGTATGAGTTTCTTCAGACTATAGTCCATGAGGTGATTTGGAAAGATGCACATTTTCTGTACGTATACATGAAACTGCAGTGGTGATATAGTGGTTTCTGAGGGAAACAGAACCCCAGTCTCATCCATATGTGTGTCCATGTTATGTGTGTGTACAAGTGTGTGTGTGTGTTTGTGTGTGTGTGTGTGTGTGTGTGTGTGTGTGCATTCTCAAATGCATGTATACATGTATGTGTGAAGGAGTATGCTCACTTACACATTTATGTGTGTACATGGTTATGAACATGTGTGTGGGGGGGAGAGGGATATTTGTATGTACGAATGTGTATGTGTGCAAATATATGGGCGTGTACAAGTGTGTGTTTGTGTGTGTGTGTGTGTGTGTGTTTGTGTGTGTGTGTGTGTGTGTGTGTTTGTGTGTGTGTGTGTGTGTGTGTGTGTGTGTGTCTGCATCTTACCATTACACACCAGGCCCTTTATTTTGACATGTTGTTTCTCCGATGAAATTCAAACCTTTTTGTTTTTCTTTTTTCTTTCTGCCCTCTTAATTGTCCAGGGACAGAGACAGACAAGCCTTTGAGCCTTTTTTCTCACTCACAATCTGTGGGCTGTCCACAGACAGACAAGCCTTTGAGCCTTTTTTCTCACTCACAGTCTGTGGGCTGTCCACAGACAGACAAGCCTTTGAGCCTTTTTTCTCACTCACAATCTGTGGGCTGTCCACAGACAGACAAGCCTTTGAGCCTTTTTCTCACTCACAATCTGTGGGCTGTCCACAGACAGACAAGCCTTTGAGCCTTTTTCTCACTCACAATCTGTGGGCTGTCCACAGACAGACAAGCCTTTGAGCCTTTTTCTCACTCACAATCTGTGGGCTGTCCAGGTTTGCAGCAGAGACCAGGGACGGATCCAGCTACTTTGTTCTGCTGATCATCACGGATGGAGAAATCACAGACATGCCGCAGACCAAGAACGCCATTGTTGCTGTCAGTGCATCTGTTTATTTTGTTGTTTTTTTGCATCATTGTTATAGGTTTTGTACGATGAAGGAGGTTGTACATTCTCATGTACATGCTCACATGAACGCCATTGTTGCTGTCGGTGCCTCTGTTTGTGGGTTTTTTTTTGCATCATTGTTATAGGTTTTGTACGATGAAGGAGGTTGTACATTCTCATGTACATGCTCACAGGAACGCCATTGTTGCTGTCAGTGCCTGGGTTTGTTTGTTTTTTTAAGATCGATTTCATAGGTTTTGTACAAGGAGGAGGACTGTATGTTCTTCATGTACATGCTCATATCATTGTAATAGGTTTTTGTACAAATATGGGGACTGGATACATTCTCAAGTACATGCTTACATGATCATCAGGTTTTGTACAAATAGGGGGACTGTATACGTTCTCGTGTACTTGTCCACGTTCGTTTATTTATTTATAGTCTGTTCATCTAAGATGATGATATTAGACTGAAAATAAATGATATTATCATCATTTGGATTATTATCATTTCTATCATAATGATAATTGTTATTATTAATTTGAAATCGACATTTCTGTATATTCGAATGAAAAGAGGGATGGTTGAGGTGGAGGGGAGGGGCAGGGAGGGGGGGGGGGCAAGGAGGAGGGGACTAAGAAAGGAAGAGAGAGACAGACAGACAGAGAGAGAGTGAGAGAGAGAACAGAATGTGGAAAAGATAGAGTACAAAATCTAAAATGGAGAGGGTGAGTGTCAGTGATTGGAGAAAGAAAAAACGTAATATTGGAAGGGTGTGTGTGAGAGGCAGGACGGGGGAAGCGGGATTAGGACAAAAAAATTATCAATAATCAAATATTGTATGCACTACTTGTCCACATCATCATGATATGTTTTGTGCAGGTGGGAAGTCTGTATATTTTCATGTACATGCTCACATCATTGACATAGGCTTTTGTACAAATAGGGGGACTGTATGTTCTCATGCACATGCTCACACCATTGTAATAGGTTTCGTACAAGTGGGTACTGTTTGTTTTCATGTACATGCTCACATGCTCACACCATCGTATTAGGTTTTGCACAAGTTGGGAAGGACTATACAGATTTATGCACATACTCACATGCTCGCATCATCATCATAGGTTTTGTACAGTTGGGGGTGGGGGTGGGGTGGAGGAGGGAAGGGGGGGTGGGGGCTGTACACTCTTTTGCACATGCTTACATGTTTGAATCATCATAATAGGTTTTGGTTTAAATAATCTTTAATTATTCAACAGTACACATGATTACAATACAGTGAATGACAAAAGAGCATCAACAAGCTTAAAGCTTATACTGTGCTCACAACGTTGTACTTCAATTTGAACATGACGGCTGATGAACCATATTATCAATTGTATCAAATAACATTCATAAACAGTAAGTAATGAAATAATGAAATAAAACAAATAAACAAACAGTACATAATATAGTAAAATAATGCTAAGATTAAATTTATTATCACCAGAGTAATCGGCCTGATAGAAGAGAAACACGAAGGGAAAAAAAAAGAAGAAGAAAGAAAATTTAGAAGAATGGTGGGTAAGGTGGTGGGGAAGGGGGAACAGAGGGGAAAAGAGAAATTTGGACAGATCATTGGCCAATCCATTCAGCTTTGAATATTTGGTCAGTCAAATAAATCCAACATATATTTAACGAATAGAATCATGTTGTACCCTTTCTTAATAGGTTTTGTGTAAATGGGGGGACTGTATGTTGTCATGTACATGCTCACATCATCATCATAGGTTTTGTATAAGTGGATGGACTGTGCGCTCTCATGTGCATGCTTATGTCATCATCACAGGTTTTGTACAGGGAGGGGGAAGTTGGGGTTGGGGGAAGGGGGGGGGGGGACTGTAAACTCTTGTGCACATGTTTACATCATGGTAATAGGTTTTGTAAATGTGGGGGAACTGTACGTTTTCATGTACATGCTCACATTGTAACAGGTTTTGTACAAGTGGGGAGACTGTGCTCTCATGTGCAGGCTTATGTCATCACCACAGATTTTGCACAAAGTGGGGGGGAGGGGGGGGGCACTGTACAATCTCATGCACATGTTCACATGCTCCCATCATCGACGTAGGTTTTGTACAAGTGGGGGGACTCTGTGCTCTTATACGCATGCTCATGTCCTCATAGGTTTTGTACCAGTGGATAGCCTGTGCAATCTCATGCACATGTTCACATGCTCCCATCATCGACGTAGGTTTTGTACAAGTGGGGGGACTCTGTGCTCTTATACGCATGCTCATGTCCTCATAGGTTTTGTACCAGTGGATAGACTGTGTGCTCTCACGCACATGATCATTTTATCATTATAGATTTTGTACCAGTGGATAGACTATGCGCTCTCATGCACATGATCATTTTATCATTATAGATTTTGTACCAGTGGATAGACTATGCGCTCTCACGCACATGATCATTTTATCATTATAGATTTTGTACCAGTGGATAGACTATGCGCTCTCACGCACATGATCATTTTATCATTATAGATTTTGTACCAGTGGATAGACTATGCGCTCTCATGCACATGATCATTTTATCATTATAGATTTTGTACCAGTGGATAGACTATGCGCTCTCACGCACATGATCATTTTATCATTATAGATTTTGTACCAGTGGAGGGACTGGAAGTTATCATGTACATGCTCACATCATCGTAATAGGTTTTGTACAAGTGGGGAGACTTGGCTTGGTGCTACATTTACATGTTCACATCATCGTCATAGGTTTTGTACAAATAGGGGGACTGTATGTTCTCATGTACATGTTCACATGCTCACAACATCATCGTCATAGGTTTTGTACAAATAGAGGGACTGTATGTTCTCATGTACATGTTCACATGCTCACATCATCGTCATAGGTTTGGTACAAATAGAGGGACTGTATGTTCACATGTACATGTTCACATGCTCACAACATCATCATAGGTTTTGTACAAATAGGGGGACTGTATTGACTGTTGGATCTGCATGACGTTAGACACAGACATTACACGGCTGTTTCTTTGAAGACCTTGTTTCGTGATGTCCCTCTGTGGCGCTGATGGACTTCTTGAAAGAAGTGAACATTTTTAATCAGATTTGAAGGTTTTAAACTATGGAAGGTTTTTTAAAACTTTGAGTGAAAAGCTTAAAGTGGTGACTTGTTTTTATTGTTTGTTCTTTTACCCTTGTAGTAGGTATTAACGTGGCGATAGCCTTGAGATGGCCTTAGTGGTCGGCGAGGCTCTAAGCACCATAATTTCGTTTCATTTCAGGGGGACTGTATGTTCTCATGTACATGTTCACATGCTCACAACATCATCATAGGTTTTGTACAAATAGGGGGACTGTATGTTCTCATGTACATGTTCACATGTTCACATCATTGTCATAGGTTTTGTACAAATAGAGGGACTGTATGTTCACATTCTCACATCATCGTCATAGGTGTTGTGCAAGTGGATGGACTGTGCACTCTCATGCACATGCTCATTTTCTCATTACAGGGTTTGTGCACGTGGTTTGCTTCTTCTTCTCATTGGTTTCTTGTCTGTTCATTACAAGTGATTTAGACATGTACGTGTTCTCATGTCCATTCTTTTCAGTGGTGGCACCGTGCACTCTTATGCACACACTCACTCGCTTGCTCACATTCTCATAAGTTTGCTGTTGAATGTGAACACACGTCCTTGGACACACACAGGCATGCATGCTTGAACACATCCACAAACACACGCATGCACCAAAGTAGCCATATGTTACAGGCGCAATCCACACACATGCATGCTGTTCCCAGCTGTTTCAATCTCTCTCTGTTTTTCCTATCACTCTCTTTCTCTCAGTCTGTCAGTTTTTGTAAGAGAGGAAGTATGGGGTGGGAATGAAGGAACAATGACTTACAGGCACAAAAACAGCATGTTTATTCCAACTCTGAAGATTTAGGAACTTTTTGTATTTAGAAATAAATCATGAACAGATGTTTAGAATTTACTATTCTTCAAGAAGTAAAGACCGTTTCTAGACTGTCAAGCAATGCCAGTGGTTTTTAAGCTGATGTATTGAATTAATGTGCTCAGTGTTTCAAACTGTGTGTTTGCAGGCATCAAGACTGCCCATGTCCATAATCATTGTGGGAGTTGGGAACGCAGAGTTTGATGGTAAGAAGTCTTTGTTTAGAGTTTATTTTTGTTCGAGGTCAGACTCACACAGACATGCATACTGATACATACAGATAAAGACACATTCGTGTATGCACACTCATTTTCCCAATTACTTATTTTTAGTTTGAAAAAAAAAAAAAAATTATATATATATATATATATTAGGTGTATATATAAACAGAAAAGATTTCTACTGAATGAGAAATGCTATCCTTGTTACAGAGGCATGATGTTTGCGCTCTGTATATTTCAAGACATTTCAAACAGTTTGTTTTGGTTAACCATGCTACTTTCGTTTACTCCACATATGTGGGTAGTAGTTTGCACAGGACAGGAATCAGACCCCTGCTGGAGTCTGCACTAGTGGGTCATGGTAAGTATGTTTGATAAACGTAATTTTAGGGAGAAAATTTCCTTTTCGTATTGCTGATCCACACAAGCCTATTACAACAGGACTTTACTAAGTCCTGTGTCATGTCTCTTCTTTTCATGGTGGAGTTCTCTCAGGTTGAGGAAGACACATTATCACAGTAAATCCTGACATGGGATTTGTCTCTTTTTCTTGAAGGTCTCAAGAAAGGGAAATATCATTATGTTTGTTCGTTCGTTCTTTAGTTTAACGTCTTTTCACTGTAAGTGATGTTAGATGAGGGCAGGAAAAAAATCGAGGGGGGGGGAAGAAATTACTGTGTACGCATGCGAGTAAATGAAAGTGTGCGTGCGTGCATGTTTGCATGTGTGTGCGTGTGTGTGTGTGTTACATATAGAAAATGATTATGTAAATCCTGTGACATGTCTATTTTGCTGCTAAAGTTCTCGACAAAGGAAGACAATATGGATCAGTCTGGTCGCTTTGAAACTGTCCTGAAACTAACCCTGGTGCTGTTGCAGCCATGGACATTCTGGACAGTGACAACTGCATGCTGAGAGACAGCAGTGGCGCCACGGCCGAGAGAGACATTGTGCAGGTGAGGGGATCGGTGCCTGGTCGTCAGACCTGATGCTTTTCCCTGCATTCATTCCTCACCACGCGCTTTTATTTCACGCATCTTCTTGGTGGGGAGAAAAAGACTGATTCATGTGCATGGATAAAGGCACACCTGCTCTTTCACACACACACACACACATATATATATGTGTATATTAGCATGGATAAAGGCACACCTGCTCTTACACACATTCTTACATAGATCTCTCTCTTTCTCTCTCTGTCTATATATATATATATATATATATATATATATATATATATATATCATGGATAAGGGCACACCTGCTGATACACACACACACACACACACACACACACACATTTATTCATGGAATAAAGGCACACCTACACCTACTCTTACACACACACACACACACACACACACACACACACACACACACACACACACACACACACACACACACACACACACACACACACACACACACACACACACACACTTACTCACATATATACATGCTGTCCCTGAGGAGAGTAATTTCACTTTCATGCTGAGAAATATATGATCTGGAAAAGGTTATGTGATACAATGAAATTTGAAAGACTACGAAACAGAATGATCCAGTGTACTTCAGTATTGTACACACACTCACACACATGCTCTCTTGAAACAGAGAAATGCAATGCAGTAACATTGTAATGCAGTAACAAATGCAATATTTGTATTTGTATTTCTTTTTATCACAACAGATTTCTCTGTGTGAAATTCGGGCTGCTCTCCCCAGGGAGAGCGCGTCGCCATACTACAGCGCCACCCATTTTTTTGTATTTTTTCCTGTGTGCAGTTTTATTTGTTTTTCCTATTGAAGTGGATTTTTCTACAGAATTTTGCCAGGAACAACCCTTTTGTTGCCATGGGTTCTTTTACGTGCGCGAAGTGCATGCTGCACACGGGACCTCGGTTTATCGTCTCATCCGAATGACTAGCGTCCAGACCACCACTCAAGGTCTAGTGGAGGGGGAGAAAATTTCGGGGGCTGAGCTGTGATTCGAACCAGCGTGCTCAGATTCTCTCGCTTCCTAGGCGGACGCGTTACCTCTAGGCAATCACTCCACATATATTGCAGTTCAGTACAAACTAGACAAAGTTTGCCATCCAACTGCCTTAAGACAAACTGGACAAACACCGAAGTCCTGACTCACGCAGGCCTCCCGATCATGTACACCATGCTGAGACAGCGTCGGCTGCGCTGGCTCGGCCACGTTCGCCGCATGGAAGATGGTCGCATCCCAAAAGACATCCTTTATGGAGAGCTCACCACGGGGCAGAGAAGCATCGGCCGCCCACAGCTGAGATACAAAGACGTTTGCAAACGTGACATGAAGGCAATTGAGATCAACACTGAGTCCTGGGAGGGCCTTGCAGATGGAGAAGCACTCTCAAGAATCAGCTACGGATTGGTGAGGACAAACTGTCAGCTGCTGCAGCAGAAAAGCGAAATCACAGAAAAGGGATGGCAGCTGACAGACCAGCATCAGCTTACACATGTGACCGCTGCGACAGAGACTGTCTCTCTCGCATCGGTCTCTACAGTCACAGGCGACGCTGCTTGGTCCAAGCAGACAGCCCAGTTAGACATTAGGTCGGATATACTCTATCCATGGTCAGCCATGACCGAAGGAGGCCTACTACTACAAACTAGAGAAAAACAGTACACAGAGTCACACACATAACTTCTACAAATTTCCTTTTTTATTTATTGGTCTCTTTGTTTATACTGTTTTCTTCCTTCACAGTTGTCTGCTTCTTCTGCATTCCCAGTCCATTCCCCTTTCTTGTTTTTTCCTGCAAGCCTTGACATATTTTTCTCTGTTTTTCCAAAGTATGTGATGTATTATCCATGTTGTTTTGCTCTTGTGATTAGGTAGTGATATCGTTAACACTGGAACGGGCACTGGCTGTTCATTCTACAGTGTCATTTGCCAGATTGTATTTTTGGGTGGGTTTGAATTATTTTGTACCCCCTTTTTTTCTTTCTTTTTTTTTTTTTTCAATTTTTTGCGATCTGGGACTGACTTCCCTAGCACAGCCTAGTCTTATTTGCCTCAAGGAGCTTACACGTTGTTAAGATGATATGTCATGAACTGTAATCTTTTGCAGGTTGGTTTTTTGTTGTTGTTGTTGTTGTTTTTTATTTTTCCAAATGTGACAGTATTGTGTATAACATGGTTGAATTTAAAAACAAAAATTTTTTTGTTTGTTTAGCAGTCCTAATGTGGGCTTGTACAGCTGGCTGGACTATAGTAAGCAACAATGTCAAAACCAGTTTTCTCCACACGTCTTTTCCAGTTTGTCCCATTCCGTGACTTCATCGGGGGGCGCTTCGGGTCGGACATGGGGCTGTCCAAGGTGGCCCTGGCGCGGGAAGTGCTGGCCGAGATACCTGACCAGGTGCTGCACTACATGCGCAGGTACGACATCCGCGCCAAGGCACCGCCAGCCGGAGGGGCCGCCGCCAGTTAAGAGTGAGAGAGACACCTCCATCGCCTCCGTCGTCTTCTCCTGCCTCTGCTGCTCTTTCTTCGCCCCACCCACCCCCCTCCCTTTTTAGGAAAACTTTCTAAGGGCCTAGGCTTTGACACACAACCAACGGACCTGTACAGGTCCAATTTTTATGATGGAAGACACCAGCACTGGGAGCTACTGCCAGTTAGAGAACTCCGTCACCATCTGATACTGCTGCTGCTCTTTTTTTTTCTCTCTCTTTTTTTCTCTGCTTCTGAGTAAAGTTTCTAAGACCCAGGTGACGACACTCAGTCGACAAACCTGTGCAAGTACTGACATCCGTGCCAAAGTACTGGATGGGGGAGCTGCTGCAAGTTAGAGAACTCTCGCAGCATCCGATGTTGTTGCTGCTGCTCTCTTTTGTTGTTTTTTTTTCTTTGTTTTTTTCTTATTTCTGTGAAGAGTTTCAAAGACCCAGGCTTTGACACAATCGACAGACCTGTTGGAGTCTGGTGATCTTCTGTGTGCGGGGCTCCAGTGACTCTTCAAAGAAGAAGGAAGAAGAGGAGGAGAAAAAGGATGAAACTTTGATTTTGGTTTTGTTTTTGTTTTTTAAATAATTTTTTCCTTTCTGTTTTTTTGTTTGTTTTGTTTTGTTTTTCCAGTTCCAAAGAGACGTACCTTTGATAATTGATCAGAATCTCATTGATTGTTTTTCAATCTTTCTCTTCCTTGTCAGAGTGATGGAGACAAGTGGTGGAAGTTGTGAGCAGTGATGCTGTGTGTATAATCAGTGATTTCTGGATTTTTGAAAAGCTTGTTTTACAATTTGTATCAGTTTTTGTATAAGGATTGTGGCTTTTTGAAGATGATGGGGGGTTGGTTTATGAATAAATATATTCATATTTGTTTTCTGGGTTGATCCTTGGAGTTTGGTTAATTCATTTATATATTCAGTTGTGTTCTGGGTTGATCCTGCTGCTGTGACCGTGGCTGAGTTCTGTGCTCAGGATCTGAAGGATCTGAAGGACAGTGTGCACATATTGCAGGGATGCCACCTGCTCTTGATTTTTAATCAGAACAACTCCAAATTTATTGCCTTTGCTCCAATCTCCATTTTTTTCTCCATTTTTTTCATCAAATTGGTCCGATTTTCTGATCTGCTAAGGAAATTTTTTTTTTTTTTAAGCACCCTTTTTTTCAGACTTTTTTTGGTTCGATACAAAGTATGGTGGGTAAAAGGTGGAGATTTTTCCGATCTCCCAGGTCAACATATGTGCAGACCTGCTAGTGCCTGAACCGCCTTCGTGTGTATATGCACACAGAAGATCAAATATACGTTAAAGATCCAGTATCCATGTCAGTGTTTGATGCATCAGCCACGACAGTCATCAGCAAGTCGATGTTGGTCATGTAACGAAAAGAAGAAGAAGAAAGTATGAATGAATAGATGAACCTGATTTATACAGTGCACAAAAAACAAACTTTTTACACACTCGGGTTGCATGTTGATAGGATCAGGACCACTCACACACAGAAACACACAGAGATGCAGTGTCTGTGTGCAGCAAACCGGTTTCTGTTGGTGAGGTTGCTGCACATCGGCGCTCCTCTCCTTCTGTCTTTGGAGGTTGGTGTATCTCTGATGATTGTCCTTTCCGCCCTGATTCATCTTTTGTGAAGTCTTCCCTCCCAGTCCAGTGTACCTAGCTCCTGCCACAAAGTGATATCAATCAGTTCCTAGCTCCTGCCACAAAGTGATATACAGTCAGTTCACTCAGGTGCACACAGTCCGCAAGGAG
This sequence comes from Babylonia areolata, assembly GCF_041734735.1. Taxonomy (NCBI): domain Eukaryota; kingdom Metazoa; phylum Mollusca; class Gastropoda; order Neogastropoda; family Buccinidae; genus Babylonia; species Babylonia areolata. The sequence goes on along the minus strand of NC_134900.1, from coordinate 4,704,628 downwards.
CTGTTGGTGTCAGGCATCCATGAGGACACCCTCCAGAGGAGACCCGTGTGGAGCCAAACCACTTTTCTTATATGCACATGTAAGGTGTTCATAAGGTGGAATATAGTCATGCTAACATAACACATACATTTTGTCCAAAAGGGAATCAGGAATTCACACCGTGAGTTAAAGTAGCTGTCTGTCATTTGTTTAAGCAAAAAAAGAAAACAAACAAAAAACCCTAAAAATCATCAGCTGTTGTTATTGGATTGGGTTATTTTGTTATTGCATTTGTTATTTGTTTGTACACATGCTTACTGCTGCCACGCTTTCCCTTTATTTCATAATCATTGTAAATTGTTTTGTTAGCAATTGTTATCACCTATTTCATTCAATTTTTTGTCTTGCTAGTTTTTATTTAGTCAAATGTATTGTGTAAACTGCATATAATCTTATATCAAAATATGTATTAAATGATTATATCTATACAATGGATGGGTTATTTATTTATTGATTCAGATGCTTACCTGCTCTATTTTTGCACAGAGGTCATGGTTTGTTATGAAATGTGGTATACTCTTGTTACTCTTTATGCTAGGACAAGCTGAGAATGCATAGTGTTGCAGTATTTTGCTCAAGAGTGCTTTAATTATCTGAACTGTTTGCACAATGCTGTGTAGCAAGTCGTGCTTTATTCTTGTTGACGTTGATGATAGTACAGACTTAGAGCTGCATAGCGACACAGTATTTTGCTCAACAATGCTCCTCACCATTGTACATGTTGGTAGTTATACAGCATTGTCTCACCAGTTTTCGTTCGCCTGATAACGTGGAGTTATGACACAGTTGAACACTTGCTGTGTGCTTGCCTTGACTTTTTTTTGTTTTTTGTATCTGAAATTCAGGGACCTATTTTAACACAAGAACGTTTTACCATGCACTTGTTTGAGAAATGTTATGTAGTGTGTAATCCTCTCTTCTAGTCTATACTCAAGAGTTTGCCTGAAAAAGGACGCAAAATGATTCATTTAAATGAACGCAAACTAACCCTTGTCCACTCAGACTGCCATGATTTCGGTTCACCTTTGCATGGTTGAGGTGTATAAGAACAGAAAAGGCAGCTCTCTGATTGCTGTAGATGGCCTGAATGCATCATTCCAGAAAGTTTTGTGGACCTGGGTAAACGTCTGCACATTTGTGTAGAGACAATCTGTATCAAAATTAAGTACAATATGAATAGCCCTGAAAACCACAGAAAATGGATCACAACATCTTCTAATGGCAATATCACTTCAACCACGCACCAAAATATTGTGTTAAATTGGATCACTGAACTAAAATAGGACATTACCAGCTTCCCCTGTACTTGTATGAATAATGGGAAGGTGTTACTACATGGAATGGTGAACTGTTTATTGTTGACGGTTTTGTGTGGAATAATGAAATGATTCTTGTTATTGTTTGCTGGTTTTTCATTGCTGTTTTTAAACATTGAAATGTTTGTTTGTGGCTGGACTCCAAGTCAGATATTTGTTTCTTTGATATGATGGTTATACCATGATGGGTTGTTCATATTCTTGTTGCGGCTGGGTTTATGATACCATGGAATAGACCTTGTTGTACAATACTGTGGCTGGTTTCAGTTTACAGTGTTCCAAATCTGAGACAGAAAATCCAGAGACAGCACGGACTTCAGTGCACACATGCTCACCATCCTGGAATGATTTGGACCAGAAACACATGTGGAGTGATGGCCTAGAGGTAACGCGTCCGCCTAGGAAACGAGAGAAGCTGAGTGCGCAGGTTCGAATCACGGCTCAGCCGCCGATATGTTCTCCCCCTCCACTAGACCTTGAGTGGTGGCCTGGACGCTAGTCATTCGGATGAGATGATAAACCGAGGTCCTGTGTGCAGCACGCACTTAGCGCATGTAAAAGAACCCACGGCAACAAAAGGGTTGTCCCTGGCAAATTTCTGTAGAAAAATCGGCTTCGATAGGAGAACATAAAAAAACCCGCAAGCAGGAAAAATACACACACATAAAAAAAAAAAGGATGGCACTCTCAGTGTAGCAACGCGCTTTCCCTGGGGAGAGCAGCCCGAATTTCAGACACAGAGAAATCTGTTGTGACAAAAAAGAGTAATACAATACAATATATAATGTGTCAAGTGACACTGGTACTGCCGGAAATGTGGATCAAACCATGAAGAACCATCCGAACGCCAGTCAAGAGTTGAAGTGATAAGAATATTTAGTTACTTATGGTCAGTTGTGGGGTTTTTTCCATGTCAATGCTTCAGTTACTTACGTTTGTTCTTTTTTTTTTTTTTTCTTTCTTTTTGTTTTGTTTTGTATTGCTGGGTCCCCAGCTCTCCATCCATCCAGTCCCCATCCCTTACCCCTCCCCCCCTCAACCCCTCAAGCGCTCCCCCCCCCCCCCCGCCCCGCCCCTCCTCCCCCCGCTTCCCAACACAGCCACATCATCTCTCCTGTCCTTTTCCAGCCCCAGTTTTGTTACCCCTCTTACTCTCAGCAGTTTCCCTTGGGTACATCCCCTTCTCTGGTTGTTCCTGGATGCGTCTCCTCTCTTAGACGTTTGTGGGAGTCTTCTGGATGTTTGTGGACATGTCTCCTCTCCAGACTTTTGTGGAAGTCTTCTGGATGTTTGTGGATGCATCTCCTCTCTTAGACGTTTGTGGGAGTCTTCTGGATGTTTGTGGATGTGTCTCTTCTCCAGACGTTTGTGGAAGCCTTCTGGATGTTTGTGGATGTGTCTCCTCTTAGACGCTTGTGGGAGTCTTCTGGATGTTTGTGGATGTGTCTCCTCTCCAGACTTTTGTGGAAGTCTTCTGGATGTTTGTGGATGCATCTCCTCTCTTAGACGTTTGTGGAAGCCTTCTGGATGTTTGTGGACGTGTCTCCTCTCCAGACGTTTGTGGGAGTCTTCTGGATGTTTGTGGACGTGTCTCCTCTCTTAGACGTTTGTGGAAGCCTTCTGGATATTTGTGGACGTGTCTCCTCTCCAGACGTTTGTGGCTGTGACTTTTCTCTGGAGGGTCTGTGGATGCGTCTCCCCTCTGGAGTTTCCTATCTGTGGTTCTTGTCTGGGGGATTTCTGGATACATCCCCGCTCTGGACGTTTCTGGATGTGACTCCTCTTTTGGGGGTTTCTTTCTGGAGTTTTTTAATTTTTTTCCCATGAAGTTTTCTGAATGGATTTCCTGTCTGGAGGTTTCTTTATATGATTATTTCCTCCACTGAAAGTTTTTGGATGGATTTACTCCAGATGTATTTACTCTCTGGAGGTTTCTGGATGTAATATATACTCTGAAGATGGTTTTTTTTTTTGGATGGATTTATTTTGAATGTTGACAGATTTATTTTCCCTCTGGATGTTGACGGATATATTTCCCGTCTGGAGGTGGATGTATCTGCTTTCTGGAGGTTTCTGGATACATTCCATCTCCAGAAGTATATGGACGTGTTTCCCCTCGAGGTTTCTGGAAGTATTTCCTTCTAGGGGGATTCTGGATGGATTTCATCTGTAGAGGTTTTTGGATGGATTGATTCTTGAGGTACCTGGAAGTGTTTCCTCTCTGAGGGTTTCCTGATGTGTTTCCTTTCCGGTTTCCGGGCGGATTTTGTCGCTGGAGATTTTTGGATGGGTTGACTCTGGAATTTTCTAGATGGATGATCTGTTTTGGAGGTTTCTGCCATGCCTTCCCATCACATTGTCATGTTTTTTGCTCCCACTTTGGTGAGTTGTTCCAAGGTTTCCAGGCATTCTGCATCCATTTTGCTTGTTGGAAACACATGCTCTGGATTGTTTTCTGATGTCAGGAACTTCCTCCAGGTTTTCCAGTCTATCTGTGTCTTGAGACCTGTCGAGAATGTGAACTGTGGTTTGTTTGTTTTTGTTTTTGTTTTTTATATCAGGAACTGTCTACAGGATTTCCAGGATGTCTTGTGTGATGTATTTCAGGTTTGTTGGGAGACAAGCTCCGTGTCTCTGGGTATGTTCCAGTTCCTTTCCATGTGTTTGTTCCACACATGTTTTCTTCTTCTTGGTAATGTTGACAAAAAACAAGCAACCCCCACCCCCACCCCCACCCCCCCCCCCCCCCCTGCCCCCCCCTCCTGGGTACACAAATCGAACCACGTCAGACCTGCCTTTGTGGGTGAAGTGACACAGTCGGTGTTAAACTCAATCCACTGATCAGTTGACACAATCGGTGTTAAACTCAATCCACTGATCAATTGACACAATCCGTGTTAAACTCAATCCACTGATCAGTTGACACAATCGGTGTTAAAGTCAATCCACTGATCAATTGACACAATCAGTGTTAAACTCAATCCACTGATCAGTTGATACAATCAGTGTTAAACTCAATCCACTGATCAATTGACACAGTCGGTGTTAAACTCAATCCACTGATCAGTTGGCTATCCACTGATCAATTGATACAATCCGTGTTAAACTCAATCCACTGATCAGTTGGCTATCCACTGATCAATTGACACAGTCGGTGTTAAACTCAATCCACTGATCAGTTGGCTATCCACTGATCAGTTGATACAATCCGTGTTAAACTCAATCCACTGATCAATTGACACAATCGGTGTTAAATTCAATCCACTGATCAATTGACACAGTCGGTGTTAAACTCAATCCACTGATCAGTTGATACAGTCCGTGTTAAACTCAATCCACTGATCAGTTGACACAGTCGGTGTTAAACTCAATCCACTGATCAATTGACACAATCAGTGTTAAACTCAATCCACTGATCAGTTGGCTATCCACTGATCAATTGATACAATCCGTGTTAAACTCAATCCACTGATCAATTGACACAGTCGGTGTTAAACTCAATCCACTGATCAATTGACACAATCGGTGTTAAACTCAATCCACTGATCAATTGACACAATCGGTGTTGAACTCAATCCACTGATCAATTGACACAGTCGGTGTTAAACTCAATCCACTGATCAATTGACACAATCAGTGTTAAACTCAATCCACTGATCAGTTGGCAATCCACTGATCAATCGACACAATCAGTGTTCAACATAGTTAGGAGGTAGTGCTGCATGCGTAGTGAAGCTGTGGTCGTGTCTTCTGAAATTCTGCATGACCAACATGACCACATGTGAATTTCTCTTAGGAGATAAATGAAGTTGACTTGAATCTGCTTACCTGAAAACCCAGGGTTGGAGTGGTAGACGAATGGTTCTACATGTGACAGCTTTCCTGTAGAGCTGTGGGAGAAAATATCAGTGCTGTGTCTTTGCTTGTCTTTGGATTTATTATTTTGGGTATCTGTTCCCATGTTTGTACATAGATTTCTTTGCTGCTTGCACTTGTCCTTAGAGATGTGTGTCACATGTATGCCTGTCATTTTGGTCTCTACAGATATGCCTTGGGCAATGAGCTACGTGATTTAATTAATTTGACATGCTTTGGACAGTTGATCGGAATGAAGTGTTGGATTTGTGTTGTTTCACACGTGTTTGGTTTTCTCTGGATGAGTTTTGTATCTCCCTGTTCGCAAACCAGGTATTTTCCTAACCATTCCATTTTGATCATGTGTCCTGGGTTGGTTTTTAGTTGCTGTTTGTTACATTTGTGTTTAACTTCAACACCCGCTATGGGGATAATGAGCCAAGGACTGTGGGGACAGGGGCCTGTCTAACTCTACACTGATCTCACCACAATGACAGAATGATTACACCTTTTTGATAGGCAGCAAAAACACCAGTCTTTTTTATGGTTGGTGTCTGGTATACAAACTCACAACATTTTGACTGCAAGCTCAGTGTTCTACCAGTTGTTCCAGTAGGCACCTGTTTTGGCCAACGATACAAACTCACAACGTTTTGACTGCAAGCTCAATGCTCTACCAATTGTTCTAGTTAGGCACCTGTTTTGGCTAACAATACAAACTCACAACATTTTGACTGCAAGCTCAATGCTCTACCAATTGTTCTAGTTAGGTACCTGTTTTGGCCAATGATACAAACTCAGCATTTTGACTGCACGTTCAATGGTCTGTCAGTTTTTCCAGTAAGGCACCCATTTTGTCCAAGAGTAAACTTGGAAGGGTTCCATATCACACTGAATATGTCCCTGGGTTTTTTTGTTGTCTTTATTCTTGGGGTATTGTGGTTTTCCAACAACCATTCCAGATTTTTATGTTGATTCATGGTGCTCTTCAACATCCAGGTTTTCTTCACACAATTTTCACATCTCTGTGGATGTGACTTTGTGCTTTTGTCTCTGGACACCTCCCAAAATTTTACTTTTTTCATTTCAGAGTCATTAGTTGGGGTTTGTATCGCCACAGGTACATTTTTTGTTGTTGTTCAATTCAGACACTGTGTTCTGTATCTTTTGTGTGCTTGTATGTGTGTACTGCACTTGAAAAGGATAAAACTGACCTGACCTTCAAACAAATCTTTGGTTTATCACCAACATATGTATGTTTATGTGTTTATGTTTCTTCTCTTTTTATAGATTTTTTTTAAAGCTTTAGTTCCATAATATTTGTATCATCAGGACTTGTTTCACTTAGGGATGCATTTCCTATACTGTCCAGGTGGAAATTTTACAAACAGTCAAAGTGGAAATAATAGTTAATTTTTCCATAATGTCCAGGTGGAAACTGGTCATTCTAATTATGCATTGTTTGTTACCTCTGAATTTGCTGGTTTTTGAGTAATTGTTCCAGATGTTCCCTGATCACGTGATCTTGCGGAGATGTGTTCCAGAACTTGTTTCATCTTTCATCATGTTTTCCATGATTTTTGGAAGATTTTTTTCCCCAGGATTTCCACGGAGATCTGCTTCTTCTTTGCTGTGTGCATGTCCACCACAGCTATTTTCCTTCCATGTGTGTGTGCATGCTGGGTGTGTTTTTTCACATGGCTCTCTTTTGTTTTGATCGGTCTGGATTGATGAGAGATTCTTTTATAGATCAGATGATTATTTTTGTCCTGTATCGTATGTCGAGTTGAAATCTGAGTTATCAGACATAACGAAAGGTCAGCAGATTTAAGTTCTGGTCACTTTTTGGGGGGTAACATGGTAAGCACCCCATCACTATTTTGCCGCTTTCTCGTAATGTTTAGTTCCCACAGGCTTCTTTGGCTTATTGACTCACACTTTTTCATGATTTTTTTTATCACTTTTTTTTTTCTCCTCGTGATTCCTTTATTGGATAAAGCATGAAGCACAAGTGAGTCTTGAAGACTTTGCCTCTTGTTTTCAGGTTTTATTTTATCCCACATCATTTTTTCTTTATTATGTTATGGGAGGGGGGGGGGGCAGTGTTGTTTGTACAAATTATAATAAGTGGTTAGATAAAATGGGACAAATATATATCTATAGAAAGCAGTTTCATTGGGGTCTTTTGTTAACTCTTGCTCTCTCTCTCTCCATCTCTATGTCTGTCTTTCTCTCTCTCACACACCCTCTCTCTGTCTGTCTCTTTCTGTCTCTTTCTCTTTATCTCTCTCCCTGCCTCTGGTTGTGCCTGTGTTTGTGTCTGTCTCTGTCTGTGTTTGTTTCTCTCTGTCTCTGTCTGTGTGTGTGTCTGTTTGCTGTTATAAAACATATCACAGTGTGCTTTGAGGGTCATCTTGTGCCAAGGTAGAGGACGTAGGCAAAGTACGAACACATACAAGGTAGAGGACGTAGGCAAAGTACGAACACATACAAGGTAGAGGACGTAGGCAAAGTACGAACACATACAAGGTAGAGGACGTAGGCAAAGTACGAACACATACAAGGTAGAGGACGTAGGCAAAGTACGAACACATAGAAGTCAGACCAGGATGTTTTTTTTTAATTGAAGAATATCTAAAACTTGTTAGGAAACTACAACAGTACTGTGGTATTTATCTTTCTTTCTTTCTTTCTTTTTTCTTGTTTCCTTGTGACACAAACTGTGACATAAACTTCCTTTATATGGAAGTGTGTTTCACATTTTCAGGTTATATTTTACATTTTTTAAATTTTAAATACACTTTCTGCTGCTGTGGAGATTTGAAGTGTTAGATTTTGCAGACTTATGCTTTACATTTTCTGTTTCTGTGTTTATCTTTTTGACAGTGTTTTCACTACAGTGTTTTGTAGGTCTGTAAGAGTCAGCTTTTATTCAGAATCGGCCACTGGTACAATTGACATTTGTATATATAGTATCCAGACTTCATTTGTTTGTAAAATATTTTATCTTGTATGCAGATTAGATGATGATGATGATGACAGTGCAAATGTGAATATGTGTGTATGTCTTTTCTTTTTTTTTTTCGTTAACATTTTTTTCACATGTGATATGTATTTTTAGAGGGCTGTGCATGTGGGTACTTTCATAATAATTTGCACACTTGTGTGCCTTTTTTTATCACTGTTCTATTATTCGTTTGTTGATTTTAATTAGCTGCTGATTGTACTTGCCATTACAGTTTGTCTGAAGCTGTCTTATTGCTTGTTGATTTTTTTAACCTCACGCAGCTTAACGCACACACAATTAAGTTTTGTCTGCATGTGTTTCAGTTCCAGTATTACTTAGGTTTACTTCTTGTAGATTTCGACTTCTTATGCATGTTTTTTGCTTCTTAGTTTTTCGCCTGTTCACCATGAGTGGCATCAGACAGATTGGTTTTACATTTAACTGATGTTATCTGTTGTGCACTTGTGTGAACAGGCAGTTTTTGCTGTAGTCTTTTGTGATATATATATCCCTCTTTATGTGCTCCTGAACATTTTTGTTTTGGTAATGCGATAGTTTGATGTGAGATATATGTCCTACATTATGTCGTCCTGAACATTTTAGTCCTTGTGGTAATGCTATAGTTTGATGTGAGATGTATATCCCACTTTATGTCGTCCTGAACATTTTAGTCCTTCTGGTAATGCTATAGTTTGATGTGAGATGTATATCCCACTTTATGTCCTGAACATTTTAGTCCTTGTGGTAATGCTATAGTTTGATGTGAGGTGTATATCCCACTTTATGTCGTCCTGAACATTTTAGTCCTTGTGGTAATGCTATAGTGTGACGTGAAACATACATCCCTCTTCATATCCTCCTGAACATTAAATTTTTTTTATAGTCCTTATGGTTATGCTATAGTCTTGTGTGAGATGTATATCCCTTGTCTGCTCAGGTCCCAGTCTGCTTCAGTCAGTTTGGCGTTCATTTTGTCATTGTCTGTCATCCAGTGATGAGCTAAGTAAAGATAGTTTGGGTACAGAGGGGCATGGTACTAATTTTCAGTTTGAGTGTTTTTGCGTAAATGTGAATGAAAACATTTGTCACTGAATCAAAATGATACACATCTCTGCTTTTACCCATGATAGCATGGGTTGTGGAAATGCTTACATACCTTGTGTGCGTTCTTCACCATCATAATCAGGAGATGGGCTTCCTAACTGTCAGGGTAAAGAAGATGATACCTACACACCAGAACATCCACTCACAGAAAGTGGTGGTGGTATATACAAGGTACACAAAAAGTTCAGAACCATTTGGGAGCTTGCCCAGTTTTCTTCTTGAGTGGCATGGTGGAATGATCTTTCTTCTTCTTCTTCCTTATTCGTGGGCTGCAACTCCCACGTTCACTTGTATGTACATGAGTGGGCTTTTACGTGTATGACCGTTTTTACCCCACCTTGTAGGCAGCCATACTCCGCTTTCAGGGGTGTGCATGCTGGGTATGTTCTTGTTTCCATAACCCACCGAACGCTGACATGGATTACAGGATCTTTAACGTGCGTATTTGATCTTCTGCTTGCGTCTACACACGAAGGGGGTTCAGGCACTAGCAGGTCTGCACATATGTTGACCTGGGAGATCGTAAAAATCTCCACCCTCTACCCACCAGGTGCTGTCACCATGATTCGAACCCAGGACCCTTAGATTGACAGTCCAACGCTTTAACCACTCAGCTATTGCGCCCGTCATGGTGGAATGATGCTGACTTAGGGTACACAGCCAGTGTAACGAGCACCTCTCATACCCAGAGGTGCTTTCTTGTATTTGTATTTGTATTTCTTTTTATCACAACAGATTTCTCTGTGTGAAATTCGGGCTGCTCTCCCCAGGGAGAGTGCATCGTTACACTACAGCACCATCCATTTTTGGGGGGTATTTTTTTCCTGCGTGCAGTTTTATTTGTTTTTCCGATCAAAGTGGATTTTTCTACAGAATTTTGCCAGGAACAACCCTCTTGTTGCTGTGGGTTCTTTTACGTGTGCTACGTGCATACTGCACACGGGACTTCGGTTTATCATCTCATCCAAATGACTAGCATCCAGACCACCACTCAAGGTCTAGTGGAGGGGGAGAAAATATCGGCGGCTGAGCCATGATTCGAACCAGCACACTCAGATTCTCTCGCTTCCTAGGCGGATTCATTACCTGTAGGCCATCACTCTTGCAAGTGCACTTCCAATTTTTACACAGATGCCATTTTTTTTTGTAAACCGCTAAAAAGAAATGTAAATGTTTGGCAGGAACATTGACTTTTAAAAATCATTTTACCTCGCTGTTTATGGTGCATGTTTGCCTGAAACAGCTGTTTGTTTGTTCAGGAACAGGGCAGTGGTACACCATTCGCAATGTGCATCATGCAAAGCATATCTTGATTTTTTTTTTTTTTTTTTTTTTTTTAGTATTTCTTGAAAACCTACCTGCTTCTATGGAATGGTTCTTAACTTTTTGTGAACCCAGCAAGTGCTGTCCACTGAAGCAGGAATAAAGTGTGTGGAAGATGCAGGCTGTACCAAGGTTTTTTGGGTTTGTTTTTTTTCCACCACTTCCCAGCTTCAAACAATTGTATTCCAAATGGGAATGAGAAAACGGTATGGAAAATTTAAAGTCTTTTGTTGTTGTTGTTCCCAGATAGAAGAACGAACAGGAATGCCTATAATTATGGTTCATTTTCATCTCTCTGGCCTCATGTTCTCCTTGCTGCACTGTGTGCTGTGTGTTGTGAATATGCTGAGATGACACAGGTGAAAATGTATGGCAGAGAATCATTGTGCTACCGTAACTGTTCATGAATATTAGTTCTGAACAATGCTATTACAGTATACAAGTATTTTATACACATTTTTCATGCATGTCATAGTTGTATATCATTAAAAAAAATGATATTATTGGCTGGAAAATAAAGTCACTGATTATTGATCTGACCAACGTAGTATCGTAATCACTGATGTTCTGAATGACATGGTATCATAATGATTGATGTTCTGAATGACATAATGTCATAATGATTGTTGTTCTGACGAAGAAGCATAGTGTTCTTCCACATATTAAAACAGGCCAAAAGTCAGAATATAGGAAATGCTTCAATATCATTTCAGTTGGACATCAGTTTGGCTTTTTAAAAATTTTTAATTTTTTTTTAATCACAAATTAAGTTAAGATTGGCTCTCTCTCTCTCTCTCTCTCTCTCTCTCTCTCTCTCTCTCTCTCTCTCTCTCCTCTCTCTCTCTCTGTGTCTCGCCTGCACACTCTTGTCTGTGTGTATGTCTCTTTCTGCCTCTTTCTCTTCCTGTCTCTCTCTGGCTGTCATGTATTACATAGAAATGTAATGATGTTGTCTGTATCACAAATAAACATATGCACAATAGAATGTCTGTCTTTGTTGTCGTTTTACCCTATATTTTACACATTTATATTTCCTTTACACCATACTGCCTGGAAAACACCAACACTACACTAGCTGCCTTTAAACCACCATTTCCTTTACACTATACTGCCTGGAAAACACCAACAGTACACTATATAGCTGCCGTTAAACCACCATTTCCTTTACACTATACTGCCTGGAAAACACCAACACTACACTAGCTGCCTTTAAACCACCATTTCCTTTAAACTATACTGTCTGGAAAACACCAACAGTACACTATATAGCTGCCTTTAAACCATCATTTCCTTTACGCCATACTGCCTAGAAAACACCAACAGTACACTATATAGCTGCCTTTAAACCACCATTTCCTTTACACTATACTGCCTAGAAAACACCAACAGTACACTATATAGCTCCCTTTAAACCACCATTTCCTTTACACTATACTGCCTAGAAAACACCAACAGTACACTATATAGCTGCCTTTAAACCACCATTTCCTTTACGCCATACTGTCTGGAAAACAACAGTACACTAGCTACCTTTAAACCATCATTTCCTTTACCCTATACTGTCTGGAAAACAACAGTACACCAGCTACCTTTAAACCATCATTTCCTTTACGCCATACTGCCTGGAAAACAACAGTACGCTAGCTACCTTTAAACCATCATTTCTTTTACACTATACTGTCTGGAAAACAACAGTACACTATATAGCTGCCTTTAAACCATCATTTCCTTTACACTATACTGTCTGGAAAACAACAGTACACTATATAGCTGCCTTTAAACCATCATTTCCTTTACACTATACTGTCTGGAAAACAACAGTACACTATATAGCTGCCTTTAAACCATCATTTCCTTTACACTATATTGTCTAGAAAACAACAGTACACAATATAGCTGCCTTTAAACCATCATTTCATTTACACCATACTGTCTGGAAAACAACAGTACACTAGCTACCTTTAAACCATCATTTCCTTTACACTATACTGTCTGGAAAACAACAGTACACCAGCTACCTTTAAACCATCATTTCCTTTACGCCATACTGTCTGGAAAACAACAGTACACTAGTTACTTTAAACCATCATTTCTTTTACACTATACTGTCTGGAAAACAACAGTACACTATATAGCTGCCTTAAAACCATCATTTCCTTTACACTATACTGTCTAGAAAACAACAGTACACTATATAGCTGCCTTTAAACCATCATTTCCTTTACACTATACTGTCTGGAAAACACGAACACTACACTATATAGCTGCCTTTAAACCATCATTTCTTTTACACTATACTGTCTGGATCGTTTTCGTTTATTTACTTATATTCTGTTCAATTGTGCATGCATATGTGTCATATGTTGTTTTTTTCTTGCTTTTTCTTTTATCTTTTCTCTCTCTCTCTTTTTAAATTATTTTTTAAATTCAGATTTTGCTCATTTGAAATGGCTTTCAACAGATAGTAACCATAGTCACTCCGTTTCAGTTTACTGTGCTAAAAATGATAGAACAAGAAAGACCAGATCAACCACAGGAGCAAAGAACGTGATGTATCTTTGCTCTCTGCCATTTAGTGAGTGAAGTATGTGTCAGAAGTTTACAGGAAGATCATGGTTGATACAGATAGTTTGGCTGCTGATGAGCATTCTCCAGGCCTGACTAAGCGCGTTGGGTTACGCAGCTGGTCAGGCATCTGCTTGGCAGATGTGGTGTAGCGTGTATGGATTTGACGCCTCCTTGAGCTAAATATACTGATACTGTTCATCTAAGATGATGATATTGGACTGCCTTTTAACCATCAACATCAATTCAGTGGGGAGGGAGGTGTGGGGGGAGGTTTCACTGCTTTCGAACAGTATAACTGAAGCTTGGCTTTGTGGCCGAGCGCACATTGAGCGGGTGGGGTGGGGAGGTAAGGGGAGGTGTGTGTGTGTGTGTGTGTGTGTGTGTGAAAGAAGAATATGCAAGGAAATGATTAATTAGAGCAGCGCAATAATCATCCCATAAATATTGAGATTTGACGTAGAAAAAAACAAAAACAAAAACCAATGCAACAATATCTGTAAGTCACAAAACACTCCTTATTGGCTAAGTTACATAGATCAAGCATTTCAGTATGTGTGTGTGTGTGTGTGTGTGTGTGTGTGTGTGTGTGTGTGCGCGCGTGCGTTCATGTGTGTGTGCGCGTGTGTGTGTTCACAAGGTTTGTTACTGTCAACGTCAATTGAACAGCTCACACACTACACCCAAGCCGTGTGCACGGCACGTGAAAAATGTGTGTCGTGCTCGTGAGACCGTAGTCTGTGCAGTGTCCCCGCTGGGGTGCGTTCAGTTAGTACTGTCTTTTTCTTACACTATTTTCACCACGGATCATGGATGGATGAACGAACAGTAAGGTAGTCTTAATAGGGCAGTATTCAAGCAGTGGTTTACTCAGCATCCATGTCATCAATTCATTCGATTGTCGGTTGTATGTTTTGCAGCATTAATTGTTTGTAAACACCCCCAACCCATCTAATTTGAGCACATTATCACAGAACCCTGCACAATAAAATGTGTCGACAAAAACGAACATCATACTTAGCCACTCAGATAAGGCCCGAATACACTAGCAAGACAGTGTATCACAGCTCTTAAAGGTTCCATGCATCTTCCGTCATTGTGTAGTGTTGTACTTTGCGTGCGTTCCCCAGCTTCGTAGCGTACGATAAAAGTTATGAAGAAGAAGAAGAAGAAGAAGAAGAAGAAGAAAAAATAATTAAGTGAAATCAGAACGACCCAAGGGGTTGTAAAATTTTACTATGGAGTGAATGGATGAAATTTAGCGTATAAATAAGAAAAACAACAACAAAAGACAAAAAAAAAACAAACCCAAAAAACAAACAAAAAAACCCACTGCAGGCTGAACAACAATGCAGAAAATGGTAGGGACCTGCATTGCTTTGTGTGTGTGTGTGTGTGTGTGTGTGTGTGTGTGTGCACTGTCTGTCTGAACGCACCCCGGGTCTGACGTCACTCATTTTTTACGTGCACGGGCGGGCTCAGGACATGGCCGCCGGGTCGCTGTGACTTGGATTTCGCAAATTTTTTTCTTCTTCGTTGTTTAATGATATCAGCATTAACAACCAGTCAGAACGTTGTAAGTCACCTTTGCTAAACAACAGGAAACCTAGTGATGTGATGTGATAAATACACTGTTGTAGAGTACACATACACTCGAAGTCTCTTTGTTTAGATGTTTTTAGTATTTATTTCAACATAATGGAGTGTCATGCTGTCTGCCCGAATTACGACCGGCTGCTTCCGGTTCATCACGTGACCTCTAATTCTTAGTTAAAGGGAACTAACAATAATGGACATAATTCAATATGAGAACATTACATCCCTCCCAACATTGAATGAAAACTTTACATAATATATGATTTAAATTTAAATTGAATTGACTTAGAAAAAGGAAACAAGCTCCTGCTTAAACAAGCTCCTGCTTTAACAACATTGAAACTTTGATCAAGAGACTTTTATAAATGATAGGATTCAGTTATTTTAAACATGAAATGAATTATCACACTCAGCCCAAAAATAATATGAATCAACGTTTGAACTTGAAGTTAAAATTAAAGAAAGGTTTATCTTTGGAAACAGTCTCCGTAGCCATGTCAAAATGAAACGAAGCCTTCTTGGCATAGTCCAATAGATTCAGCATTGAGTCAAGTTCCATTGCTCATCAAACAAACCAACATAACCAAATACATGTACACTAATCTAGTGTTTACTGGTGCAAAGTATTATTTTGTTGAAGTGCATGATAATAACAGGAATCACCAGGTTCATTATTTTGTTTGCCTGTAATGCGTAATGATTATCAGCTTCTCCTCCACCTATTTGAATGAAAAGAGTGATCTAAATGATAAATTAAAAAAAAATAATAATTGCGCCTACTCTATAACTCCACAACTATACTGGAGTTATGGTCTAGGTAAACCGAGCCAGTAGGGCCTTTCTAGGGTTATACCTAGCTAACTATGCACCACAATGAAGAACACAGAATTTGATGACCAGGTAAATCCAATGTTATCAGCGGCCAGGTGTATCTGGGTACTGCTGATGGTAGTGATGCTGGAGCGATAGTCCATGACGGTTACTGATCTAGCACATAGTCCTGCAAGTGTCCTGGTTTGCGGACATTTCTACTGCTCCTGCGGAGTTGGGGTTGGGGTTGGGGTTGCGACTGGGGTTTGGGTTTCGGCTGCTTTGGACTGGGGAGTGACTGGGGAATATGTTTGGAATTTGACTGGGGCATGGGGCTGGGATGTGGCACTAAATTCTCAGTCTGTATGGCCACGGGCGGGGAACTGGGAAGTCTGCGGGGTGGGGTTTTGATGCGACTGCCGTTGCTGGTGATGATGTCCTCTGCGACGGCTGCTCTTGCGGCGATGACGTCGTCGCTGGGGATGTCCTCATCCTCGGTGAGGGCCTCGTCCTCCTGCATCGCGGGCTGTGTCGTGTCAGGAAGCCTCCGGAACATCGCAGCGTTGCGGGTCACTGTAGAGCCATCGGGTTTGAGGGCAGTGACCATAGAGCCCTTGCTCGCTGTGACAACGAGCGGCTTAGGCCAGAAGGGAGTGGAGAACTTGTCCTGCTTGGCCTGACGAACCAGGACCTTATCTCCTGCGGAGATTCTGCTGGGCTTGGCGTGATGACGACGGTCAGCAGCAATCTTCATCCTTTTCTTGGCATCACCATCTCGCTGTCGTAGCTCTTTGTCGACTGGGCTGCTCGACGGTTCGTGCAGCTGTGGCATCTTGGTTCTCGGTTCTCGTCCGAACATCAGGTAGTACGGCGAGAAACAGGTAGTTGCATGTGGTGTGCATCTGTACATGCGAAGAAACACATACATGTCCTGTTTCCAGTTCTTGTGTTGGATTTTGGCAGAACGAATTGACTTCAGAAGCGGTTTGTTGAACGTCTCTGCTTGCGAGTTTGATCTTGGCCACAAGGGTGTGATCTTGCGATGCTTGACGCCACACTGTGTCAGAAAGTTTTTCCATGTAGCGGATCGGAACTGTGGTCCATTGTCTGTTTTGATCACTTTTGGGAAACTGAACTCGGCAAAAATTTTGTCCACGACTGGAATGATGGAGTCAATGGTTGTCTTGCGAACGATTTCGACGACTGGATACCGGGAGTATTCGTCTTGGATTACCAGAAGGCTCTCGCCACTTGGTAATGGTCCGCAAAAGTCCATACTGAGATGCTGCCAGGGTCCTGGGGGGAGTTCAGACATGGCAAGTGGCTCCATGTTTCTCCTGTTGGTGTTTGCTTGGCATGGAATACATTCGCGAATGGCCTTCTCAGCTTTTGTAGTCATGTTTGGAAACCATACCTTTGAGCGTAGGAGCGCCTTGGTCTTGTTGATACCTTGGTGACCTTCATGAGCTAACTTGATGACTTTGTCTTGTAGCGCACTCGGAATGACCACCAGTATTCCCTGGAGTAAGATGTCTTGCTCAGCATTGATGCTCAAACTGTCTTTGACGTTGCGGAATGCTCGGAATGTTTCCGCCTGCATGTCTGGTGGGCATGTGTGCCATCGGCCTGTTCGGACCAACTCCATGATCTTCACCAGTGTGGGATCACCTGTGGTTGCTCTCCGGATGTCTTCTGTAGTGATGGCGACTGGGGTGTTCGTGTCGGTGACGAACTGTACGAATTCTTCCGCTGCTTTCTCCTCTCTGGATGAGACGGTGCCAGGGATTGGATGTCTTGAAAGGTAGTCTGCCGGATTGTCCTTGCCTGGCTTGTACACGACCTCCATTTTGTAGGGTTGAAGTCGCATGGCCCATCTTTGAATTCTGGCGGGGGGTGACGGCTTGCTCCAGATGGTGGTTAGGGGTTTGTGATCGGTGACCACTGTGAAGCTGCTGCCACGAACATAGATGTCAAAATGTTCACAGGCCCATATGATGGCTAGCGCTTCTCGCTCCGTTTGAGAGTAGCGCTGTTCTACTTCACTCAGGGCCCGGCTGGCGTAGCATACTGGCTTGTTTTCTTGAGAAAGAAGAGCGGCGATGCCCACAGGGCTGGCGTCCACCAGTATCTCAGTTTTCTTGCTGGTGTCGAAGTACACCAGGGTTGCTGACTCACACAGTGCTTGTTTCACGGCACACAGAGCTCTAGCTTCTTCTTCGCCCCAGCTCCACGGCACGTCTTGTCTGGTGAGACGACGGAGAGGCTCTGTGATGGTTGCAAAGTTCGGAATGAACCTAGCACTGTACTGCGCCATTCCAAGAAACGAACGGAGTTCGGAGCTGTTCTGAGGTTCTGCGGCGTCCTTGAGCGCGGCGACCTTGGCTGGGTCAGGTCTGAGTCCGTCGGCACTGAAGATGAATCCGTAGAACTCGATCTCCTTCTTTCTGAACTGGCACTTGGAACTGTTCACGGTCAGCCCAGCTTGATGGAGAGTGGTGAGTAGCTTGTGCAGATTTCTATCATGTTCTTCAGCGTCTTTGCCAAAAACTATAATGTCATCACTGACGTTGCGACTACCTGCTACATCAGCTATCACAGTTTGTATGGTGTGTTGGAAGATCTCTGCGGCTGAATTTATGCCAAAACTGAGACGTTTGTAACGGTATAGTCCACAGTGTGTAGAGAACGTTGTGATTCCCCGGGATTCAGGTTTGAGTGTCAGTTGATGGTAGCCCGATCTCAAATTGATCTTGCTGAAAACTGTTGCGCCGTGTAAGTCGGTGACCAGCTCCTCGATCGTTGGTGTGACATGACGTGTCCTCATGATTGCCTTGTTTGCGTCTCTCATGTCTACGCAGAGTCGTATCTCGGCTGGTTTCTTTGGCTTCGGTACAGTCACTATTCTTGAAACCCATTCTGTCGATGAGTCTGACACTTTTTCTATGACATCCTCCTTTTCAAGTTTTTCAAGCTCTTTCTCCACTTGGCTTCTGAGATGGAACGGTACTCGCGAGTGTTTTCTAGCAACAGGGGGTACACTTTTGTCTACATGTATTGTCACTTCAACGTTTTTGAGGTTGCCTATGCCTTCAGTGATACCAGGATACTTGCTCAGAATGTCTTTCTGGATGAAGTTCACGTCAATTTGCAGGATCCCAAGCTCTTCTGACGTCTGTCGTCCTAGCAACGGCGGTTGAGAGCCCGGAATGACTAAGAACTCAGCTGTGACTGGTTGTTTTCCTGCGACTTGGATTTCTGCTTTCACCATTTTCTTGGCTGTTATCGGTGGTGATCCATAGGGGTATAGTGTACGCTTGCATTCCTCAAATTCGGCACCTCGTTGCTTCAGTTTGGCAGCTGCTGTAGAGTTGAGAATGTTGACCGACGCGCCACTGTCCACGATCATGTTAATGGGTTCATCCTCAATCAGTACTGTTACCTCATTGGGGGTTGGCTCAACTGCGAAGACGTATTCATCCGAGTCCGATGATGGTTGTTGTTCCGAGTATAATGACTGTTGTTGTTGTTCCTCCACAAAGTGAAGTCGACCACGGTTTTTCCTTCCAGCTCGTCCTCTGTTTTGTCGCTGACCTCGTTGGCCTTCAGTTGTTTCTCGTTTTGGTTTGCGGCATTGGGCAGCAAAATGGCCTTTCAAATTGCAATTCCAGCAAGTCACGTTTTGTGAACATCTACACTCAGAAGATTTATGTCCTGCACGTCCGCATCGGCCACACTTGATACTTGAGTGGGTACTCACACTGCTACTAGCGTTACTGTTTGCACCTCTACTACCTCTGTATTTGCTACTGTCAGTGTTTCTGTCAACTCTGCCTCTGCCACTACTTTGTCTGACTGCAAACACGTTTTCTCTTTCACCTGCTATCAACTGGGACTGTTGTTCTGACAGTTCTTTGGAAGCGGCTAAGGACAGACATTTTTCCAGTGTCAAGTCTTTTTCTGCTAGTAGCCTAGTACGGAGTTTGTCAGAAGCACACTTGTCTATCACTTGGTCATGTATGAAGTCGGCTGTGCCATCGCCAAAGTCACAGTCCTTGGCTAGTTGACGAAGTCGGGTAACATACTGTGCTACACTTTCATTGTCACCCTGCTTTGCTTGACGAAACATGTGACGGAGGTACGGGAGATTCTTTGCCGGTTTGAAATAGTTCGTCAGTGCTTCTGCTGCCTGTTCATACTCTGGCGGTTGTGGGTCGAACGTGAAAAATATTTCTTGGGTTTCTGTACCTGCACAGTGAAGCAAAAGTTGTCTCTTCTGTCTTCCGTCAGTGCATCCTGAAGCGTCAGCAAAAAGTTCGAAGCTTCTAAGCCATCTTTCCCAACGCTGAAACACGCTAGCAACATCACCATGTGGGTCGAACGGAGACACGGACGGCACGGAGATGTTTGCAACAGTTCTGACTGCTGCTGCTGCATTTTGTTCGTTTTCTCCCATTGCGCGGTGTTCGGTTACTCACTCGTCGCCAAATGTAGAGTACACATACACTCGAAGTCTCTTTGTTTAGATGTTTTTAGTATTTATTTCAACATAATGGAGTGTCATGCTGTCTGCCCGAATTACGACCGGCTGCTTCCGGTTCATCACGTGACCTCTAATTCTTAGTTAAAGGGAACTAACAATAATGGACATAATTCAATATGAGAACATTACAACTGTGAGCTTGAATTTGGCGCGAAAAGGACGTTCATGAATGCAGTAACTGAGTAGGCTAAGCCTCAAAAGGAATCGAAACCGTGACGAATTTGAAGCGACCGGCAACGGGAAAAAGGAAAACAACAACAACAACAACAAAAATACGAACAACGACAACAAAACCACTTGCAAACCAACGTGTAGCAGTATGGAAAATGGACTGTTCAACACTGTGGAAAATACTGTCATTAGGACTCGAATGTTGTGCAAGAGGACTCGACAATTGTGTCGCTGAAAAAACAAAACTTTCGAGAGTATGGTGTGAAGAAGCCGTGTGTGGGAAAGCATTTTCCAGTGATTTGGAAGGTAAGGGTGTTGTGTGCAAGGTATGTCCATACTCGCATCGTCGGCAACACCTTATGAATGTTGTGATTACAGTAGGACTTGTGTGTTGTTTTGTGCTTCGTCTTCCGTTGTTTTGTCATCGTCGGGGGTATGGGATGGAAGTCTTGCCTCCAAGACACACACCATGTCACGTCCACCACCTATATACGTCCGTGCACCCCCCACCCCCACCCCTCCCACAGACACACGAAAAGGCAGTGGATCTCATAATGAGTCCCATCGCTATAAATTTTAGATGCCTTTATGCAGCGACGGATTAAAGTCCTTAACTTTCCGTTACAGACTAAATCGGGATAAAACCATCACTGCGTCAGTCTGGCGGAGCGTCATTGAAAGGCCGCCTACGGTTTCCCCGTCTTGACAGAAACGGTACTCAGTGCGCTGCGAAGAAATTGTTTGGGGCAGTTGATTCAGTCTCTTGTTCAAAGCTATGTTCAGCAGACATCTGTGAATGTGTGCGTGGATAATAATGTTGCCGTTTCAGCTGTGAGGATTCGTGTGAAGTGTTTTCAGTGTCGATTATTACTTTGAGGAAATGTTGGCCCAATCATACATGCAATTTATTGTGTGTGCTGATAAACTGCAGGGAGGAATTGAGTTGATAATAGGCTATTCTTTATGTTTTTTTTTTCTCAGCTGAGTTGTTAAAAAAAAAGGTGGGGAAATAAAAAGCATACTTTTGCACTGTCAGCTTTGCATTTGAGGTTAAAGAGTTAAAAGGTGATGAATAATGAACATGAGGGGCGGGATGGAGCTTTAGGGGGCAGGGGTAGAAAGGAGGGAGGCATAGGGATGGGGCGGGATGAAAGAACATATTTTTTGGCACCTTGAAAACTTTGAGATGTGTACAGGACTGGGGATCCTATACACCATTAATTCTCACAAAAATGGGTTTGATTAACACATTTTTGTTTGGTTTATTTAAGTATTAATACGTTCTTGTTTGACCGCCAGCTATCCCACTTTCTGGTGGAGGCGATGCATACTGAACTCAAGTGTTTCCATTGGTAACCCACCAAGTGCCGACTTTGATTTACGGGTTCTTTAACATGCGTAGTTCCATCTGCTGGTGTTTGGGCTGCTGGAGGAGGTGGGTGTATTAGCTAATGTTTACCAATGGGCATGTGTTATTATTTTACAATTTGGGATTTCTGTTAAAGTGTTTACGGCATTTGCTGGAATGTAAAGTAAGCGTGAAATGACGCTGTGATAACACTTTATCTCGAACTGATGATCGAAGTGACTGGGCGATCATACAGTTTTGACTGTAACGTGTAAAACTGCAGTGGCCGTTCACTTTGGGCACTGGTCCACAGCAGCAGTGACACTGTACAAGGGAGCACAAACAGCAGCGATACAAGTGCTCCAATAAAATCTAGCAAGAACACTGTTGATATAAACGTTGATGTGACTGACAAAACAACATGCACGCACGCAAACGCACACACACACACACACAACGAACCAATCTACCCGAGGAAGAAATAAGCCCCCACAAACATGAAGCACCTCTTTTTAGTCGAGTGATCGCAAAGTTCCCACCAGTCCCTTCCCTAACCCCTTACTACTATCACTACTGCACACCACCACCACCACCACCACCACCACCACCACACTGCTCTCTCTCACGTTGCTGCTTCACACTGAAATCGGCCTCGCCGTAGCAACGAAGACAGTGATATTCGGTGTCATCCTGCCCAAAGACAACAACTACCCTTGTTCTGCCCAAGACGAGCCTCGCCGTGGAAGTAGCCATGGCGTCAGTGAAGCAGAATCAGCTGTTTGCCAACTGGGCCCGGCTGCAGATGGACCTCCGGGAGTCCAAGTGCTCCGAAACTGAATGGCCCTTGGAGGCGATGTGTTTGCGGGACAAGTACCGGGGCTCGAACTCGACCTTGGTGTTTCTGGGCCCCAACTGCCACTACGCTGTGGCGCCCGTGGCGTGCTTCACCACGCACTGGGGCATCCCCGTGCTGACCACAGGGGCTCTGGTACAGGTGCGTGGTGGTGATGTGGGGGGAAGGGAGGTGGTGCTGGGGGGAGGGTCTGGAGGGGGAAGGAAGAGGAGTGGTTGGGCTGGGGGGGGGGGGGGGGAGAGGGGAGGTGGATGAAGATGAGTTGGAGGGAGGAGGAGGTGGGTTAGGGCGGTGGTGGTAGCGGTGGGTTTTTTTTTTCATTTCCATTTCTTTATTCCATTTACCGGTTTACAAACTCCTCCACACCCTACCTCAACCCCCCACCCCCACCCCCCCAACACCCCCACGTATTTTCCCCCATCCCGTGCCTTTCTCTCAGCCCCTCTCCCTGTTTACACCCCACCCCCCCAGCCCCCTTCCCCCTCCCTCCCCCCCGAAATCATTTCTTCCGTATCGGATCGAGGTCAGTCTCTGCATCTCGTAAACAAGCCCGCGTTGTTGGTAGTGAACTGTTCAAAATTCCGCAGAAGTGCTCCGCCCATCCAGCTTCCTGTTCTGCTTCTGATGCAGGCAGCTCAGCCTTCCTCGCTTGATTGTGGTGGGTGTCTTCGTGGTTCCACAGTACTTGCCTCAGTCATAGTGATCTTGTACACATCCCCTTGCTCTCCTCTGGAGCTTCTGCCTGGCTCGCAAGGTTGTCTGTGTGTGCCTGTTTGTACTGCTCTGGCCAGTACGTGTGACGGATATTAAACATACTTCCTTCTCCTCCTCCTGACCTATGACGGATATTAAACATACTTCCTCCTCCTCCTCCTATCCTGTGACGGATATTAAACATACTTTCTCCTCCTCCACCTATCCTGTGACGGATATTAAACATACTTCCTCCTCCTCCTCCTATCCTGTGACGGATATTAAACATACTTTCTTTTCCTCCTGTCCTGTGACGGATATTAAACACACTTTCTCCTCCTCCACCTATCCTGTGACGGATATTAAACATACTTCCTTTTCCTCCTGTCCTGTGACGGATATTAAACATACTTTCTCCTCCACCACCTATCCTGTGACGGATATTAAACATACTTTCTCCTCCTCCTGTCCTGTGACGGATATTAAACATAATATCTCCTCCTCCTATCCTGTGACGGATATTAAACATACTTCCTTTTCCTTCTGTCCTGTGACGGATATTAAACATACTTTCTCCTCCTCCTCCTATCCTGTGACGGATATTAAACATACTTCCTCCTCCTCCTCCTATCCTGTGACGGATATTAAACATACTTTCTTTTCCTCATGTCCTGTGACGGATATTAAACATACTTTCTTTTCCTCATGTCCTGTGACGGATATTAAACATACTTTCTTTTCCTTCTGTCCTGTGACGGATATTAAACATACTTTCTCCTCCACCTATCCTGTGACGGATATTAAACATACTTTCTCCTTCTCCTGTCCTGTGACATATATTAAACATACTTTCTCCTCCTCCACCTATCCTGTGACGGATATTAAACATACTTTCTCCTCCTCCTGTCCTGTGATGGATATTAAACATACTTTCTCCTCCTCCACCTATCCTGTGACGGATATTAAGCATACTTTCTCCTTCTCCTGTCCTGTGACGGATATTAAACATACTTTCTCCTCCTCCACCTATCCTGTGACAGATATTAAACATACTTTCTCCTGTCCTGTGACGGATATTAAACATACTTTCTCCTCCTTCTCCTGTCCTGTGATGGATATTAAACATACTTTCTCCTTCTCCTATCCTGTGACATATATTAAACATACTTTCTCCTCCTCCACCTATCCTGTGACGGATATTAAACATACTTTCTCCTCCTCCTGTCCTGTGATGGATATTAAACATACTTTCTCCTCCTCCACCTATCCTGTGACGGATATTAAGCATACTTTCTCCTTCTCCTGTCCTGTGACGGATATTAAACATACTTTCTCCTCCTCCACCTATCCTGTGACAGATATTAAACATACTTTCTCCTGTCCTGTGACGGATATTAAACATACTTTCTCCTCCTTCTCCTGTCCTGTGACGGATATTAAACATACTTTCTCCTCCTCCTGTCCTGTGACGGATATTAAACATACTTTCTCCTCCTCCACCTATCCTGTCACAGATATTAAACATACTTTCTCCTGCTCCTGTCCTGTGACGGATATTTAACATACTTCCTTTTCCTCCTCCTGTCCTGTGACGGATATTAAACATACTTCCTCCTCCTCCTGTCCTGTGACGGATATTAAACATACTTCCTCCTCCTCCTGTCCTGTGACGGATATTAAACATACTTCCATTTCCTCCTCCTATCCTGTGACGGATATTAAACATACTTCCTTCTCCTGTCCGGTGATGGATATTAAACATACTTCATCCTCCTGTCCTGTGACGGATATTAAACATACCTCCTCCTGTCCTGTGACGGATATTAAACATACCTCCTTTTCCTGGCCTGTGACGGATATTAAACATACTTCCTCCTCATCCAGTCCTGTGACAGATATTCATACTCCTCCTCCTGTCCTGTGACGAATATTAAACATACCCCCTCCTCCAGTCCTGTGATGGATATGAAACAATCTTCCTCCTCCAGTCCTGTGACGGATATGAAACAATCTTCCTCCTGTCCTGTGACGGATATGAAACAATCTTCCTCCTCCAGTCCTTTGATAGATATGAAACAATCTTCCTCCTCCTGTCCTGTGACGGATATTTAACATACCTCCTCCTCCTGTTCTCTGACGGATATTAAACATACTTCGTCCTCCTGTCCTGTGACGGATATTAAACATACTTCCTTCTCCTGTCCTGTGACGGATATTAAACATACTTCCTCCTCCTGTCCTGTGACGGATATTAAACATACTTCCTCTTGTCCTGTGACGGATATTAAACATACTTCCTTCTCCTGTCCTGTGACGGATATTAAACATACTTCCTCCTCCTGTCCTGTGACGGATATTAAACATACTTCCTCCTCCTGTCCTGTGATGGATATTAAACATACTTCCTTCTCCTGTCCTGTGACGGATATTAAACATACTTCCTCCTCCTGTCCTGTGACGGATATTAAACATACTTCCTTCTCCTGTCCTGTGACGGATATTAAACATACTTCCTCCTCCAGTCCTGTGACGGATATTAAACATACTTCCTCTTTTCCTGTGACGGATATTAAATATACTTCCTTCTCCTGTCCTGTGACGGATATTAAACATACTTCCTTCTCCTGTCCTGTGACGGATATTAAACATACTTGCTTCTCCTGTCCTGTGATGGATATTAAACATACTTCCTCTTCCTGTCCTGTGACGGATATTAAACATACTTCCTTCTCCTGTCCTGTGATGGATATTAAACATACTTCCTACTCCTGTCCTGTGACGGATATTCATACTTCCTCCTCCTGTCCTGTGACGGATATTAAACATACTTCCTTCTCCTGTCCTGTGACGGATATTAAACATACTTCCTCCTCCAGTCCTGTGACGGATATTAAACATACTTCCTCTTGTCCTGTGACGGATAATAAACATACTTCCTTCTCCTGTCCTGTGACGGATATTAAACATACTTCCTTCTTCTGTCCTGTGATGGATATTAAACATACTTCCTACTCCTGTCCTGTGACGGATATTCATACTTCCTCCTCCTGTCCTGTGACGGATATTAAACATACTTCCTTCTCCTGTCCTGTGACGGATATTAAACATACTTCCTACTCCTGTCCTGTGACGGATATTAAACATACTTCCTTCTCCTGTCCTGTGATGGATATTAAACATACTTCCTCTTCCTGTCCTGTGACGGATATTAAACATACTTCCTTCTCCTGTCCTATGATGGATATTAAACATACTTTCTCCTCCTCCTCCTGTCCTGTGACGGATATTAAACATACTTCCTCCTCCTGTCCTGTGACGGATATTAAACATACTTTCTCCTCCTCCTGTCCTGTGACGGATATTAAACATACTTCCTCCTCCTGTCCTGTGACAGATATTAAACATACTTCCTCCTCCTGTCCTGTGACGGATATTAAACATACTTCCTCCTCCTGTCGTGTGACGGATATTAAACATACTTCCTCCTCCTGTCCTGTGACGGATATTAAACATACTTCCTCCTCCTCCAGTCCTGTGACGGATATTAAACATACTTCCTCCTCCAGTCCTGTGACGGATATTAAACATACTTCCTCCTCCAGTCTTGTGATGGATATTAAACATACTTCCTCCTCCTCCAGTCCTGTGACGGATATTAAACATACTTCCTCTTCCTCCTGTTCTGTGACGGATATTAAACATACTTCCTCGTCCTCCTGTCCTGTGACGGATATTAAACATACTTCCTTCTCCTCCTGTTCTGTGACAGATATTAAACATACTTCCTTCTCCTCCTGTTCTGTGACGGATATTAAACATACTTCCTCCTCCAGTCCTGTGACGGATATTAAACATACTTCCTCGTCCTCCTGTCCTGTGACGGATATTAAACATACTTTCTCGTCCTCCTGTCGTGTGACGGATATTAAACATACTTCCTCCTCCTTTCCTGTGATGGATATTAAACATACTTCCTCCTGTCTTGTGACGGATATTAAACATACTTCCTCTTCCTGTCTTGTGACGGATATTAAACATACTTCCTCCTGTCTTGTGACGGATATTAAACATGCTTCCTCTTCCTGTCTTGTGACGGATATTAAACATAATTCCTCTTGTCCTGTGACGGATATTAAACATACTTCTTCCTCCTGTCCTGTGACGGATATTAAACATACTTCCTTCTCCTGTCCTGTGATGGATATTAAACATACTTCCTCCTCCTGTCTTGTGACGGATATTAAACATACTTCCTCTTGTCCTGTGATGGATATTAAACATACTTCCTCCTGTTCTGTGACGGATATTAAACATACTTCCTCCTCCTGTCCTGTGACGGATATTAAACATACTTCCTCCTTCTCCTGTCCTGTGACGGATATTAATCCTCCTCCTCCTCCTCTTCCTCCTGACCTCAGGCCTTTGACGACAAGCGCCAGTACGGGCTGTTGACGTGCATGACGGGTCCCTACACGAAGGCAGGAGTTCCTGGCGGCAGTGCTCCGGCAGTTTGGCTGGAAGAGGGTGTCCTTCCTCTACCACGACAACTACGGGCGGGGCAGCTCTCGCTCTGACTGCTACTTCATCACAGAGGCACTGTACAGCACCATGCACCACCACACAGGCTGGCGGGCCTGGTACCGCAGCTTTGACCAGAGCAAGAGGACCAAGGCCAGGGACTTCTATCACCTGCTGGAGCTGATCCGGCTGCGTACGAGGAGTGAGTAAGGGGGGGCGAGTTTTTTGTTGGTGGGGGAGGGGTGTGCGTGTTTGTGTAGGGTGGGTGGGGTGGGGGTGATTGTGTTGGGTGTTGGTGGTGTGGGGTTGTGTGTGTGTGTGTGCTTCCGTTCTTTTGTTAAATGTGAATTCATAATTCTGTGTGTGCGTGTGTTCGTTCGTTCTTTCGTCAGTTTATTTGTTTAACCATTATCCACAAGTATACCTATGTGTGTGTGTGTGTCTTTTTGGGGTTTTTTTGGGGGTGGGGGGTGACGTGGTGGTTTGTCTGATTTGTGTGTGTGTGTGTGTGTACGTCTGTTTCTCCCTCCCTCCCCTCTCTCTCTCTCTCTCACCCCACCCATCGTTACAGATATAGTAAACCTGTAATAATGATTTGATTTGCCCTTTATGCCAAAGAGGAAAAGAAGACGAAGTACATTTTGTGTGATGAGCTGTCCAGCTCTTGAAGAGATTAGAGAAAAATGTATTCCATCTGAATATTACCGACAGCCTTGTGCATTTGAGTTTGTTGATGTCTTCAAAACGACAAAATGATGTGTGGAATTTGTCCGTCTTCCTGCAAAAAGCATTTAGATTCAGAGAAACTGCAACTATAATATGTTGTTATCAGTGTTGTCTCGCATTATTTTCTTCTTCTTCATGTTGATAGAAACAGAGGCGATGCAACAGATGTTGTTTGTGTGTACCCCTTCATAAGGGCTTTGGCCCAATGAATGAATGATCTGTATCTTCCATAAGGGCTATTGCCTAATGAATATATGGCCTAATGATTTATCTGTACCTTCCATTAGGGCTATTGCCTAATGAATATATGGCCTAATATTAATAATGAATTATCTGTATCTTCCATAAGGGCTATTGCCTAATGAATATATGGCCTAATAATGATTTATCTGTATCTTCCATAAGGGCTATTGCCTAATGAATATATGGCCTAATACATGTAATGAATTATCTGTATCTTCCATTAGGGCTATTGCCTAATGAATATATGGCCTAATAATGAATTATCTGTACCTTCCATTAGGGCTATTGCCTAATGAATATATGGCCTAATAATGAATTATCTGTATCTTCCATTAGGGCTATTGCCTAATGAATATATGGCCTAATAATGATTTATCTGTACCTTCCATAAGGGCGATTGTCTAATGAATATATGGCCTAATGGATTAATTATCTGTATCTTCCAAGTTCCATAAGGGCTATTGCCTAATGAATATATGGCCTAATGAATGAATTCTCTGTATCTTCCATAAGGGCTATTGCCTAATGAATATATTGCCTAATGAATGAATTCTCTGTATCTTCCATAAGGCCTATTGCCTAATGAATATATGGCCTAATAATGAAAGATCTGTATCTTCCATAAGGCCTATTGCCTAATGAATATATGGCCTAATAATGAATGATCTGTATCTTCCATAAGGGCTATTGTCTAATGAATATATTGCCTAATGAATAAATTCTCTGTATCTTCCATAAGGGCTATTGCCTAATGAATATATGGCCTAATAATGAATGATGTGTATCTTCCATAAGGGCTTTTGTCTAATGAATATATGGTCTAATGGATTAATTATCCGTATCTTCCATAAGGGCTATTGCCTAATGAATATATGGCCTAATAATGAATGAATATATGGCCTAATGAATAGATTATCTGTATCCATATCTTCCGCCTCCCCTGTTTTTCTCTGTCTCTGTTTCTGTCTCTGTCATTGCCAACATATTCATTGTGGTTGTAGTCGATGGGCGAAGTGTGAGATCAGGAAGTGGCTCATGCCTTCAACACTGTCTTGATTAAGTTAATTAGTCAGTCATAGAATCGGCGAAGCAGAGCCGCCAGTATCCAGTGTTGATTGATGCTCGTTTTAGTGTGAAGGATTGGGAAGAGAGTGGGGATGTAACCTGGGCAATACACTCTCCACTGGAATCAAATTCCAGCCCAGATAATTGGGATGGTTGCCTCCAATGCTGTTCTGGTGGTCATAGTCGGGCACAACTATGACAGAATTCAGGTGTGGTAATGAATGAGTATGAAGTGGGTGCCAGCATGCCGTTGTCTGGAGCATGGCACGTTTCGTTCTTGTCATTGATTGATATGGATACTTGTATAGCGCCTATCCTCGGTCGGAGACCAAGCTCTAAGCACTTTACACAGAGTCATTTACACAGTAGAGCTGACTGATGGCTGACATTTGGGCGCTCATCATTTGTTTCCTGTGTCATTCAATCAGATTTCTGGCACGCACTACTACACACTCAGACAAACATGTAACATTTAACATTTTACGTGTATGACTGTTTTGTTTATTCACCTCGCCATGTAGAAACCATACTCCGTTTTCGGGGGTGTGCATGCTGGGTATGTTCTTGTTTCCATCAGATAACCCACCGAACGCTGACATTGCAGTTGTGGTTCTGTGTGCTTCCCCGGACACTGTGCGGCAGATCATGATCACCTCTCAGGAGCTGGGTTTCCACTCTAACGGGACGCGTTTGCCTTCTTCAACATCGATCTGTTTGGCAGGTCAGGCCTCTGTCGGCATCTGTTTCTTCTGTTTCCGTGTGTGTCTGTCTGTCTAATGAATGAATTATCTGTATCATAATGTGATAGTATCTTACCTACGTTTTTCTTTTTACATAATAATTGATGTGTGCATGGTGATAAGTGAAGATCTGAAATTAATGACTATTATCCTTTGATTCCCCCTAAACCATTGTCTTTTGATCAGCTGTGATTGAGATCAGTATCTCAAGCGATATGCGCTGGCCAATTACCAAAGTTGTGAAACGGGTGATTTGCTGAAGTGAAAAGGGTCTGGAAATTGAAGTGATTTGACAGAGGGGGAGAGGGCATGTTAGAGAGAGAGAGAGAGGTAGGTGACATTTGTGCTTATTTTAAGTTTCACATGCCAGTATGCAATCTCATGTCAAACACACATGGCATGCTCGCCACACACTTTTCTTTTTATGGGATAATGTCATTCACATGAAGAGAAATTCGATCAATAATTAACCATCCAACACACACAGAGCTTGTTCCAGACATATCTGTGCTATTTCTGATCAGCCTCGATTAGACAATTTGTTGACGAAACACTGACTTAAAACATCATTTTCTGTCCAAAAACCATGTTTGTATGTTTGGCATGCAGTTAAAGACCAGTGTTATGGAAGCAACCTGTATTTTCAATGTGCCATTTGAGACGGGCATTGGCTGGCATGTTTCTCCTGTATAGCCTATATTTAATGCATGTACATTTCCGTGCCTTCGTATCATCCACATTTGACAGTTTTTGATCACATCGGAAGAATAAGTGGGAATGAGGCCGGCTGCTGGAGTGAGATAGAGCTCGATTCTTGCCAATTTCAGAACAAGTTTGGGTTGAGCATGCCACTTGTGTGACAGTCTTTTCCTCACTTGATAACTGGTGTGTGCATGCTCACATCCACTAATCTTTACATACTTGTATGCATTTGTGCTCACACAATTCCTTGATTCAAGAGGAAATGCGTTGATACACACAGAACCGACAAAATTAAAGCAACTAATGTCCAGACACTGCCAACCTTACAGTTCATAACCTTGCCCTCATCTTGCTCCCTGTATTGCGTTTCCTTGATTAACAGCCACAACACCACACTCAGACAAAACTGTCGATTTTTTGTTGTTATTCTTGTTGCAATCAAACAAGTTCATATAGCCGGAGATGAAGATTTTATATCAACACAATCAAATCACAATGCTTAAAAAATTGACAACGGTAATCAAACAATAGCATACAAAACAATGTTTCATTTCCAACTGCTTCTAAGAGAGAGTGGGGGTGGAAAGGCTTGCAAAATCATGGCCGACACCCATACGTGGCACGCTTGCACACAGAATTCAGAATGCAATCCAGATCACTGACAGGAAGAGTGCAGATTACCTTGCTCCAAATCTAAAACTCAGAAACATGTTCTGAGATTTAAAACTGGGGTGATAATGTCCCACAGATTCTCTCTCTCTCTACATGTTGAACATCAACTAGAGTTACAATGGTTCAAGTACTTGGAAATATGAACAAAATATTTCCCCCAATATCAACAAGAGGCTAAGACTTCATGACTCAAATGTGATTCCTGCTGCACTAAAAACAATTTTTCACTACCTGGACCAAAAAAGAAACATAAATGTTACATCTTATATGTACAGACTTTTTTTTTTTTTTTTTCTCCAATATCAAAACGACTGTTAAAACAAGTGTAAAAGACTGAGTCAGAAAGTTGGTGGGATATTTTTCAACATCTGCCAACTGAAAACATTGTAGGAATTCTTGAAACACTAAAGCCCCCACAAAGCCAGGAAATGCTCCCGATTGCATTAACCCTCCTGTGCAATATCATGGAACGATTTAACAAAATTAAAAAAAACCCAACCACCTCCTGGATGTGAAAAATGTACAAATTAAAGCAACCAGTGTCAGGAACAAATGTAGACAAAAAAATTAATGGGACTGGTGTCCTCAAAAACAGAATTTCCAGTCGATAAAAACTACCCATGGGGTTTAAATTTGATCAGTAATCTGTATGTTACATTCCTATCATTTATATCTCATTACAGATTCTTTACACTTGTAATTCATTCTCAATTTAAATAACACAACAACCCCAAAACTTACTGTTACAATCACAACATTCTGACTGTCAAAGTTTGGTTTGGGGATCATGAAGAAAAGAAAAGAGGCAATTTCTTTCTGACCCTACCACCATGTTTGTGACCTCTCTCTTTCACAGAACGTTAAATAAGTCATGCACCATCACTGTCGCAAAGTCCCTGTCTACACTGGTTTTTGTTCTTAGTACAGGCCTGCATAAGTACAAGGTTAAAATACACAAACCAAAAACAATTCCAAAAAATCTGATCAGGAATATGCCCTGCAAGGTGCTCCTCAAAAAGAACCAGGCGGCTTGGAGGGGGTGGGGTTGGGGGGGAGTCGGGAGGAAGGGGGTGTGTATAGTGAACACCATCTTGCTTTATTGGTAGGTGTGCATGAGATAGCTTTCACAAAACTAAAAAGAAATACATTATGTATCAGAAAGATAAAATACTGTTTACAATGTATAACAGGAAATATTGATGTTAATAATGTATGAAAAGAACTCTTACCCTTTCTGGAACCCATACACGCATTATGCCAAACAAAGCGTCTTTATCCACACAAAATTATTTTTACAACAGTTTGGATTTTCTTTTTTTGGTGTTTGTTCTAATGACAAACCATAACAAGACAGTGCGTATGAGATGTGAAACATTTTCACTCCCACTGGTAAAAAACATTAGTAACATTCTCATCAAATTAAGAACTTAACCAATGTAAAATGTAAGCCAGATTCTGATAATAATCACAACCCCCCACCCCAAAAAATATTTGCTCTTGTATAAAAACAAATGGTATATCAATCAGCAAAGTCCTGTTTCTGAAACTGTGCTCCACCCTGAAGTGATGATATTAATTTTGTGCAACCAGGCTACAGTGCAAAAGAAAATAAAAGCAAATGAAAAACGAAAATAAACAAAACTCTTGTCATGGTGATTTACATGAAAAGACATTTCTTAATGCACTCAAGCAAAACAACACAGACCCAGCAAAGATGGGCTTCAATTTGGTTTTTGCAATTCATGGGGTTTTTTTTGCAATCCAAATAAGAATGGCTCCAACTTGCCTGTGATACACCTTTCTTCAACAAACTCACACATCACTGGTAGATCTCAATCACAATCACCTTTCACACAGTGTGAGGGGCCGGGACAGAGGGGTGGGGGAATGAAATGAAAACAAAAAGGCCCAGAATGCATGGCCCTCACTGTCCAGATGAAAACAGCAAGCTGTTTGGAAAACGTAATGGAAAAATATCCACAAACAAATGAATAATGTACATAAAGGCACTCCAAACACAATAAATCATGAATATCATCACATTTCAATCACTTTAAAATCAGTCCCAACATTGAGGTAAGTCCTGAGAAAAGTATCAAAGGAATCAAAGCAACACAGTCATAAATGCTGACATGCACACATTCTTCCTTTACTTCCAAGATGGGACAAAAATCACATAACTATTTCAGCTCTTTACGTTAATAGCTTTTTTTCTTCCTCCCTTTTTTCTGCTGTCCTCGTCTTGTGCATCTCCACACCCCATGCTTGTCCTATCCAAATCCCACATGACAGCAGACCACACCCACCAACCAGTATCAGGCCCGCCCATGGGAACACCCACCACAAGACACTGGCTGTCAATCATGCTGCTCAGAGCCCCGCCCACCCACAGGGTTGAGGAGACTGGCTGTCAGTTGTAGCACTAACAGCACTGCCCACAGCGTTCCAAATGACCACATACAGTTGTGATTTTGATAGCGGTCACAATGCTGATACCACTTAACAGCTGCATCAAAGGGAAGAATCTCCCTGAAAACAAAGCACACAACTCAGAAAAGCTCATGCTGCACAGCAAACATACCCAGGAAATACTTCACGAGTGGTAACCTTCTGTCACAGTTCTTAACCAGTTTTAAGA
Organism: Babylonia areolata; assembly: GCF_041734735.1. Classification (NCBI taxonomy): domain Eukaryota; kingdom Metazoa; phylum Mollusca; class Gastropoda; order Neogastropoda; family Buccinidae; genus Babylonia; species Babylonia areolata. The sequence goes on along the minus strand of NC_134900.1, from coordinate 4,670,104 downwards.
CAGCTAGGCTGTGTACTTGCTTCCTTTTCAAAACACAATATTGTGTTAAACATGCTACTACAGGGCAACTCTTCCTCCGCAACTGGGTCACTGTGAGAGACAAGGTCAAGTAGACAGTGAGAATTCTGAGTGCATGAATTAACTGATGCATTGAGATGACCTGGAAGCAGTGCAGGCCTCCTTTGCAGAGTGGGCTGATGGCAACCTTACTCTGCCTGTTGGTGCTTGAAATTGGGCAGAATAAGCCTGGCGTTTTAGTTCTAATCAGGGGGGGTACACATAACCAGCAGGTGTTTGAAATATGACAGAATAAGCCTGGCTTTTAGTTGCACACAAGGGAAAACAGATAACTTGTGGGTGCTTGAAATATGCCTGGGTTTTTAGTTGCATGCATGGAAACACAAAACAGTGAAGCAGCAATCCTATTAAGGCGCCCTGTTTGGGAGGGTGTCTTGGGGGAACAAAGGATGACATTTTTGTCCTTTATGACTTTTCAACAATATGTAAATCATGACACAAGCAAATCAGATGGCCAAAAAACACCCCCCCCTCATCCCCCACAAAAAAAAGCCAACAGCAACAACAACAAAAAACAAAACAAAAAAACCTAAGAAAAAAGACGTTCAGCTGTGACAGTCAAAAAGAAATCCAAAGCTTTTCGACTATGTGACATTCAAAAAACAAAGCATTTTTCACTGGTAGGAATGACATGTAAAAAAACAAAGCATTTCACACTGGCTGGAGTATATTGCGCAAGAGACAAAAAAGGTAATCCCAACACAATATTCTCTTGAAGACCTTTTACCAGCAAGTTGAAAGATAAAAAGACAGACAGCAATCCACAACACAGCAACAAACCCATGAACACATGCAAAAAAAAAGGTTTTGAGAATTGACAGACACTGCTCGTGTCCATAAAACTGCTTTAGTGTACAGCACATGGCACACTTCTGTGTAAGGTTAATCAAATCATGTGAATTACTTCTTCTTCTCTTCTTATTCTTCATTCTAGGGTTGCAACTCCCACGTTCACTTGTATGTACACGAGTGGGCTTTTACATGTATAACCGTTTAGGCAAGCCACACAAGAGAACTGTAAAAGTCTGAGGCCGAAATACTTATGAATTGTCTGAACACATATCTGTCACGAAAAAACAAAACAAAAACCAAGTGGACCTTTGGCAAATGAAAACAAATACATTTTTTAGCCAGTGTTTCAGTTCCATCAAGGACGTCTTAGGATGCCCAAGACGTACATTCACATTAATCCACTCTCCCTGTGCCCTTCATCTGAGACCAGCGGAAAAGCTTTCAGGCAAGACAATTTCAAAGCCACTAATCTGTGAAGAAAACTGAAGTTAAGTGCTATGCTTTTATAAAGTCTTTCTCAAACATTTTGAAATAAGGATGCTGATCATCCTGGTTATGATTCTAACCTCACTGATTAAACAACAGTAACTCAACCTTTTCACATTCAGCCATCAAGTAATGAGTGTTATAATTAAAAAAAACTTTTTATTTTATAATATACTTTGGACGTAAGAAAGACCAAAAGAAATAATCTCTGGGGGTGTAAAAGGGAAAGATGATAACCAGACCAGAGATTTCAGGTCCATGACAATCTGTGGGATTTAATTCTGTACCAGATACTAAATCAAGACAACAACAAAAAAAACCCCACTTGTTTCTACTGATAAAAAAAGGATTTATGTAGAGAAAAAAGGGACAGTGTACCACACATGACAGCACACATTTCATAAAAAAATGTCAAACATATTTCAGATGTGACTGTCTCAACAACCTTAACACAATATTTGACATACAAAGCTGCACGACCTTTGCACATTTACTGCCCAACTTAAGGTCTGAGTGAGTGAAAGTAACTGAACTTGCACTTGTCTGTATTACATAATGAATAATTATCACAATCACAACTGTTTGAGTTGTGTGGAGGTCCAGACATTTACAACAGGAAACACATACATAAGCACATGTGTGAAAACAACACAACACTGTGATTTGTCAAATACTTTGTGTGTGTGTGTGTGTTCATCTTCAGATGATTCCTTTGCAATGGAAATAATGTCACATGAAGATCAAAAGTTAACTGTGGCTATCAACACGCTTACACTACAGCGATAAGTTTTATTAATCAAACAGAGTTTTCTTGTGTCTTTAATACAAAAGGACCTCTAATACTATGTTTCAAAATAGCTGTGCAGTCTAACACTTCAAAATTCTCACAGAATCTTACATGACAGCGTTCTGATGGAGATCCAGTTAGCCCACATAGAATGTAACGCTACAATAAGAAGAAATTTAACACTACACTGCTCCATTGGGATGCAGAACTATAATGTAACACTGCAATGTTCTCACTGGATGTGACACTTGTGTCATCATGGAACATAACACTACAATGTTCTCATGAAGGGTGACACTTGTGTCATCATGGAACATAATGTTCTCATGGGGTATGACACTTGTGTCATCATGGAACATAACAATGTTCTCATGGGGTATGACACTTGTGTCATCATGGAATATAACACTACAATGTTCTCATGGAGGGTGACACTTGTCATCACAGAACGTAACACTACAATGTTCTCATTGGATGTGACACATGTGTCATCATAGAACATAACACTACAATGTTCTCATGAAGGGTGACACTTGTGTCATCATGGAACATAACACTACAATGTTTTCATGGGGTATGACACTTGTGTCATCATGGAACATAACAATGTTCTCATGGGGTATGACACTTGTCATCATGGAATATAACACTACAATGTTCTCATGGAGGGTGACACTTGTCATCACAGAACGTAACACTACAATGTTCTCATTGGATGTGACACATGTGTCATCATAGAACATAACACTACAATGTTCTCATGAAGGGTGACACTTGTGTCATCATGGAACATAACACTACAATGTTTTCATGGGGTATGACACTTGTGTCATCATGGAACATAACAATGTTCTCATGGGGTATGACACTTGTCATCATGGAATATAACACTACAATGTTCTCATGGAGGGTGACACTTGTCATCACAGAACGTAACACTACAATGTTCTCATTGGATGTGACACATGTGTCATCATAGAACATAACACTACAATGTTCTCATGAAGGGTGACACTTGTGTCATCATGGAACATAACACTACAATGTTTTCATGGGGTATGACACTTGTGTCATCATGGAACATAACAATGTTCTCATGGGGTATGACACTTGTCATCATGGAATATAACACTACAATGTTCTCATGGAGGGTGACACTTGTGTCATCATAGAACATAACACAGTGTTCTCATGGGGTATGACACTTTTGCCATCATGGAATATAACACTACAATGTTCTCATGGAGGGTGACACTTGTGTCATCACTGAATATAACATCACTAGATAATCAGTGCTCTCGTGGGATGGAACACTTGTGTCCCCATGGAATAGAACTCTATAATGTTCTTATTGGATGTAACACTAAAACTTGTGTCCTTATAATACTCCTTATAATACTATAATGTTCTCACAGGGTGTATTGTTAATGTTCTCATCGGCTGTTACACTGCAATGTTGTCATGGAATCCAATATCGAATTCCAATGGAATGAAACACATCAGTGTTCCACACTACAGTTTTCTAATGGGCTGTGACATCAAAATGTTGATGTAACACTAAAATGTTCTCATGGCATGTAACACTACGATGTTCTCATGGAATCCAATATTAAAATGTTCTCATGTGATCATACACTGCAGTTTATTTTAAAGGAATGCATCTCTTAGAATTTCTCATGAAGTTTAATATTACAAAGTTCTGAAGGACTTTGCGTCTAGATTGATATGGAAAGTTCTATTTGAATTAAAGTTTTTATGAACTCTAACATTACAAATTTCTATTTGTGTAAAGATATTTTTGGACTCCAGTATTACAAAAAGTTCTACAATCTGCTTTTAGATTTTTGTTGTTGCAAAATTCTGTTTGCACACATCTATGTTTTGATGGTACAAAGTTCCATTTGCACCGGATTTTTATGAATCTTGTCATGACAGAGTTCGAAAATTTGCAGCATCATTGCACCACAGTCATTCAGTGTACAAGATGCCTGCATATGTACACACAGCATCTACATTTGATACTGAAACTCGCTGCCCAGATTTTGAGAACAGCAAAGACCAATACACACACATGCGCGCGCACAGAGACCAAATGAGTGTTCCCCATAACTTTTCAGAAACAATCCGAGGTCGACCACGTTCCACCAACAATAACTCTCAGAGATGTACTCACACAAACACACCTTTGTATCCACAAAGTCAAAAGAACTGTAGAGAAACCCCAAACTACCTGTACACAGTAAGAGATCAGGTCTATAACAACAACACAACTGTTCAACAAAGATAAGCATCTTGACCATCACTGATGGCATATCGGTTCACCTTAACTCCCGTTTCACCACAGCTGGGGTCAAAACAACTTTCAACAACTGCTCCAGCTCGCTGTATAAGCAGAACATATATCACAATAATAATGGAAAAAGAGATAAACATACTAAAATTTGGTGTGTGCTGAGAAACGACAGACAATCAGCGTACTCGACCTTCTGAATTTCAAGAATAATCAAAATACAATAAATACCACAAACAATTCCTCAAAAGAAAATGTACACACTTCCGAAGCCGTAAGGCAGATAACTGTAGCTTTTCAATGGCGGGCGCGCACACACACAGAAGCTACACAATAAAATGGAACAAACCTCATGTGATTCACATGTAAGGTATGAAGTTTACCACCAGTCACAGTGAAAGATAAAGCTGCCAAATCTGCACATCAAGTCAGAGAGCAAACCCCTCCCCCCCAAAAAAATGATTTGAAAAAAACAGACAAGCGCTAAAGAAATCTCCCACATGAAAACATCACAGCAACAATTGTGCCGCAAACCTCACAAAAAACTTGGAAATGTGTTGGAATGGTTAAATCTACAGACCAGTGAACACAAGTCTGGATAACGAGAATCCACTTTTTTTTTCTCCCAGCAAGCACTGCAAAGGAAGGCCTTTGAAAACAAGACAACAAACAGACAGGCAAATCTCTGTGATGGTCGAGTTATTTCTTCTTTTCACAGTGATTCTGTTCAATTTGGTGTATTCTGTACTTGGCTTTAGAGAATGTATTCGGACCAACTGTTTGCACCTTATTTACAAACATATCAGAAGTGATTAAACCCTTTCTGGCTGTCACCGATATCCTGGCGCCAGTCTACTGCTCAGACTGCCATCACATGGCTTCACCAAACCCAGCACTCCTGCTGAGACTAGTAGCGGCACCAAAAAAACAAACCAAAAAAAAAAAAAAACACCTTTTAGAACCTGGCATTGCTCAGCTTTGAAAGTGACTGAGAACATAGTTGAAGCCATTTGTTTTGAGACCATTTTTTTAGTATCAGCTAACATCAACAGATTCATTCTGCCCCTTGACAGCTGTGTTAAATGGACTCCACCGTTATCATACAAAATTTTAGAAGAACCAACGACATAAATTACATAATGCAAAAGTCACTGATAAAAAAAACAAAAAAAACATGCACCCAAACTCTAGCATTACTTATTACACACTGCTGTTTGAAAAGATTTCTTCTTAAAAGTCTGTACAGACCAACATTGATGATGAGATTTATTCACACATTAAAGAGATTTAACTGGGTCAAATTCGTTAATGAGACACTGTTTCTAGGCAGAGACAGAATAATGGAATGAATGTAGTATTATATAAGTGTTCCATATCACATCACAGAGGCAAGCTTTAAGACAGATTTGCATAAAGTTTTGCTCAGAGTGTTTAGAAATTACAGAGGGTCTGATGTATACTGTTGTTTTCTGGGGAAGGGTAAAACTACACTACAACTCCATCATAACTCAGTTCCTAAGTTTAAAAATTTAACAGTGTTTGACTCGAATCGTATATTTTTTTTCAGTTATAAATTTCCTTTCGGCCTCTATCATATCACATTAGAAAAAAATAATGCAGAAAAAGGGAAAAAGCTGTCTATTCAATACAAAGAAACTATGCAGCAAAAAAACTGATTTGTTTAAGAGAAAGTCAGACAAAAAAAGGGATGAAGAAGATTGGAGAAATACTGTTTCAAATATTGTCTGTGCAGAACTGCACGTTATGCTGTCAAAGGCAACACTTTCACATGGCTGTGACAAAAATTCCAATGGTCACCAACCCCTCCGAATGTTGTCACACAGGAAAACCAGGTGTTGTACAACGCTCCAAACTTCGAAGTCCTGGAAACTTCACTGTCTGAATTAACCACCAATAACTATCATCCACGTTTGAATTAACCACCAATAACCATCCTCCACGTCCACAGAACACTGATGGGTACCTGCAGGCACATGCAGGGAAAGATGGTACCCAACACCAGACATGTCGATGCATGCGCACACAAAAAGACGGCCCCCTCCAGAGAGCTGCGTGTAGTTGAGGGGGGTGATGGTCCTCCATGGCAAGGCAGCACACAGTGCATGACGCCCCTTACCCCGGGGTGGGGTTGGGGGGGTCACACACCGACACAAGACACCACGGTTAGGAAGGAAGCATGGACTGGTAGAGAGGTGTGCATTGTGGGACCTTGAGCTGGGGGGATGGGAAGGGAGGACAAGGAGGTTGGGGGCTGGGGTCGGGGGGAGGTGTCTCAGGGAGCCCACCGCTGACAGCAACAGGTGTAAGTCAGTAGGGAGAGGAGGAGGAGGAGGTGCAGACATGGGGAAGGCATTCCCGGATGTCCACAGGTGTAGTCCTCCTGTCAACAACAAAACAAAACAGTTATCTTTCCTAAACCAGCCAATCACAACAAAAAATATAACCTCTTGTCATAATAAAGCAAAACACAGTTATCTTTCCTCAACCAGCCAATCACAACAAAGAATATAACCTCCTGTCAAATAAAGCAAAAAGCAGCTATCTCTCTTCACCCAGCCAATCACAAGGAAGGATGGAGTGATGGCCCAGAGGTAATGTGTCCGCCTAGGAAGCGAGTGAATCTGAGCGCGCTGGTTTGAATCATGGCTCAGCCACTGATATTTTCTCCCTCTCCACTAGACCTTGAGTGGTGGTCTGGACACTAGTCATTCGGATGAGATGATAAACAGGTCCCGTGTGCAGCATGCACGAAGTGCACATAAAAGAACCCACGGCAACAAAAGGGTTGTTCCTGGCAAAATTCTTTAGAAAAATCCACTTCGATAGGGAAAACAAATAAAACTGCACGCAGAAAAAATACCAAAAAATGGGTGGCGCTGCAGTATAGCGACCACACAGAGAAATCTGTTGTGATAAAAAGAAATACAAATACAAATCTATCGTCCTCCTTTCACAACAAAGTAAAAGAGTTGTCTTTCATCACCCAGCCAAATACAAGGCTCTATCACACATCTCCGGCAGAAATTAATGTTGGTCACAGCCTAGCCAACCAAACTGGGTCAGAACACCATCAACATAGATGCCCTAAGTCACATCCATGCACATAAACCAAACAGGGTCAGAACACCATCAACATAGATGCCCTAAGTCACATCCATGCACATAAAACCATTTATCTGGTGCTGTCCATTTCATCAAGTTTTCAAGAGAGGATGAAAAACAACAAAAAACAAAACAAAAATTAACACAAAGTTGTACACAATGTAGAACATTATACATGAAAACAGGTTTACAAAAACCAAGAAATGCTAGCAAGCATCTAATTAGTACCAACAGAAAAGTAAAAATTCACCCTAAGAAGTGTATTCAATTATCAAGCCCAGAAAAAAGGTGAAAAATACAGGGCAGAACAAAAAGGAAAAAGCCAGAAATAAAGCGAGGGATAGAAAAAAAGAGGGAATTTCTGACACAGAATTTCCAGAAGATGGGAATGCTATTCATTACTGAAAGCACCCCAGCATTCCCATGAGGATTACAGCAGCGTCTCTTCCAATCATTCTCACACCTCGCTTGATGTTTTCAGCCGTCTCTTCGTCATTCTCACACCTCGCTTGATGCATCTTTTCAGCCGTCTCTTCCAGTCATTCTCACACCTCGCTTGATGTTTTCAGCCATCTCTTCCAGCCATTCTCACACCTCGCCTGATGCTTTCAGCCATCTCTTCCAGCCATTCTCACATCTCGCATGATGTTTTCAGCCATCTCTTCCAGTCATTCTCACACCTCGCTTGATGTTTTCAGCCATCTCTTCCAGTCATTCTCACACCTCGCTTGATGTTTTCAGCCATCTCTTCCAGTCATTCTCACACCTCGCATGATGTTTTCAGCCATCTCTTCCAGTCATTCTCACACCTCGCATGATGTTTTCAACCATCCCTTCCAGTCATTCTCACACCTCGCTTGATGTTTTCAACCATCTCTTCCAGTCATTCTCACACCTCGCTTGATGTTTTCAGCCATCCCTTCCAGTCATTCTCACAACTCGCATGATGTTTTCAACCATCCCTTCCAGTCATTCTCACACCTCGCTTGATGTTTTCAACCATCCCTTCCAGTCATTCTCACACCTCGCTTGATGTTTTCAGCCATCTCTTCCAGTCATTCTCACACCTCGCTTGATGTTTTCAGCCATCCCTTCCAGTCATTCTCACACCTCGCTTGATGTTTTCAGCCGTCCCTTCCAGTCATTCTTATATCTCACTTGATGTTTTCAGCCATCTCTTCCAGTCATTCTTATATCTCACTTGATGATTTCAGCTAGCTCAAAAAGATAGCAAAAACCTGTAGTGTCTTTGGAGTCATTTATCAAAAATACCGGAACTTAGCCATACAAGTGATTAAAAACCTAAGAAAATGAAAAGAAAGATGGCAGAACTGTCTCACACATTAATGTCAAACACTCTTCTATGGCCAGTCCGTACAGCAGGCTGCCACACACTTACCTCATCCCGAGAGTCCAGACACAGAGCGTTGGCAGTGCGCGTGTTGTCAACACGTTTGAGCTCCGTGGAGAACTTGTAGAGGCGTTCACACTGCTGCTCCTCACTGAGTGCACACGTTAAGGAACCCCCGACATCACTGTACATGTGCAGAGCTGTGCTGGAGATTCTGGGATAGATGATGGCCAAAGATCTCTCACACACACACACACACACACACACACAGAGTCTGTGTGATGCATGGCTGGTCGTCTTCTCATCAGCCCAGTGCCTCCTTGCTGTCTGGTTACTTGGTGCCAGTAATTGTAAAGCCCTGGTATGGACATGGGGTGAAAAGGACACTCCCAGTGTCTGCAGGGAATTATTCTTTTCTGTGTGTTTGTGTGTGCGTGCATGTGTGTGTGTGTGTGTGCTAAAACTGATGTGCAATTTGCATTCACACTGTTCAAAATCTATTCTCGCTGCCTGGTATTCAGTGCAGTGATGCCAGTCCCCACAACATGAGTGCACTGGTTGCATTTCGATTGTGTGTCTGTTTTGACAGATTATTGCAAGTAAAGTTATTTTAATGTGTGCATGTATCGTTCAACCTCCCCACCCCTGCCTCCAACTTCTTCTGCTTCTGTGTTCACTCATCTGCACACGAGTGGGCTTTTACGTGTTTGACCATTTTTACCCCGCCATTAGGCAGCCATACTCTGTTTTCGGGGGTGTGCATGCTGGGTATGTTCTTGTTTCCATAACCCACCGAACGCTGACATGGGTTACAGATCTTTAACGTGCGTATTTGATCTTCTGCTTGCCTATACACACGAAGGGGGTTCAGGCACTAGCAGGTCAGCACATATGTTGACCTGGGAGATCGTAAAAATCTCCACCCTTTACCCACCAGGTGCCATCACTGTGATTCGAACCCGGGACCCTCAGATCGAAAGTCCAATACTTTAACCATTCGGCTATGGTGCCCGTCCCCTGCCCCCAACAAGTCCCAACATTCCCTGTCCCGTGACAAAGGATATATTCCACCTCCTTCCAAGCGCTCTCAAAGGTGGTGTTGACGGTGTTGCACTGGCAGTCTGCTGCGGCCATGATGAGGATCAGGTTGGTCCTCTCCAACCAGATGACTGTGTAGGATCTGTGACAGTCACCATGTGAACACCACACTGCCCATCACTACTGGTACTGGACTGCGCACACGCACATCCACAAACGCATACACATATGCACACACATAGATATACACACGCACTCACACACACACACACACAAATACATGCTCATATCATATATTAGCCGGCTGGACTATTTTCAAACCTATTTTCCAGGTCCAAACATCACAGAAAATGTGGACATAAAAATGGCTGCAGCTGGGGAGTATGTTATGTGGCTGTCTTTCTATGGTGTCTTGTAAGACTTTGAGGTCAACAACAACAACAACAGTTTCAGGTATTACTGTCACACCATTTTCTACCCTATTTTCCGTGACTGGACTTTATGGAAAATCTCAATGAAGGGAGGCAAAAAATGGAAGGAGCTTGGAAATGAACTGACATAGCTGCCTTTATCAGGTGATTTTTAACTCAGGAGGTAAAAAACAATGCAAAAAGATTTTTGTCACCTTACTGGGTCAGACCTTTTTCTTTCTTTCTTTCTTTTTATTTATTTAATGTTTTGGACCTATTATCCAGGTCAAGGCCTTTCAGAAATGTTGGACTTTGAAACGGCTGTGGCTGAACTCAGTTGACGCAGCTGTTTTCATCTGGCATGTTTGGAATAATCGGGTCAAAAACAATACAAGATTTTTTTTCTTCAAATAGGAACTGGTTAGGATTATTTGTTCTTAACTCAAATTTTCAAATTTTTGTTTTAAAACCAGTGTGTTTCACAAAAACAGGAAATGTGTAAGCCATTTTTTTTTTTTTTTTTTTTTTTAACTGAAGCCCTGTTGACAATGCACTTTCCCACCACTGTGACAGACATAATTATGCCCTCACAGTTATCCTGGCTTCCCCTCTTTTGGAGGTGTGTGTTGATCAACACCACCACTTCCCCTAATGGTGTCTTTCTATCATGTGATTTACTTCCCAACTGTGATTGGTTGAAATTGCAACAGAACATCTGTTGCTGTCTAGCCGTAGATTTTCTCAAATCATCATTAAAAAAACAACAACAAAAAACTGATCAGTTTCTGAAGCTACTTATGTTGTGTAAATTCTGCTGTTGGGTTTTTTATTTCTTTTTTTAAATATTTTATTATCATTCATAAGTCATGTGAATGACTGGTATTTGCTGTGCTTATGTGGTAACTTTGGGGACAATGGTGACAACTTTCTTCAGTTTCCCACAGGCCAATAATCTGAGAGTCAGTATGACCCTCTGTTTAAAAAAAAAACAAACAAAAAAACAAATACACCACCCCCCAAGAAAATAACAACAAGAAAAAAACTTTGAGTTTCCTTTGGCAGTCTATTGACTGAAAAAAGAAAAACAACAAAAAACCCCAACAAAACTCATACAACCTAAACTCCACCCAAAACAAAAACTTACTGGTTGCCATATATAGGTCTCCAGCAGCTCCTCTACCTCTCTCACCTGTGTGTGCTTCAATCATGTTTGTGTGTGTGTGTGTGAAATTACTGTGAATGTTTGTAACAAAGATGCACAGACAGATTATTATGTTTTGCATATAATGTGTGAGTATGTGGGGTGGGGTGGGGTATAATTATAAGGGGGAAGGGCAGTGGAGGGGTATTGTACGAGACAAAGGAGACAATGCTCTTTTTAAAAAACAACAACAAAAAACCAATAGGTCCAATTGTATATGTTGATAACTTATTCTATGAGTCACTTCCTGATTCCAATTTTTTCTGCCTTGTACTGGTGTATGTTTAGCATATTCAGGCTTATCAGTGAAAATTCAGATACATATCAAACATTTTCTACCTGAATATATCAACAAAATTAACCGACTGTGGTAAAAAACTAGATTCTAAGAAACATACAACATGTACAAATAAACAATGGAATAACTATAGAGGCAGAAAAATAAGCAGATGGAGAAAACAAAATGAGGACGCCGCCAGTGCTTTCAAAAGTGAAGGAACTGCAGGCATTCTATATGTGGTGATGGCAAGTCAAGCAGACGTTGTGAGACTTGAAATGAGAAGCGTTAAGTTGTCTTCATCAGCTGTGCTCCAAAAGAACAATCTAACATGGTGGCAGTGCAAAAAGATGATGGCTGAACTCATTATGCTAACTGCCAAGGGAAAGAACTCAGCTACAACAGCCATGGGAACATTAGATCTAGGCCTTCGATTTCTGGGAATTTTCAACCCTTACTGGTTTTTAAAAAGGCCACACCAATATAACATTCATGCATTCAGTAACTGATGTTCCAGGTCTCTGGTACGGAAACAAACAGTCACATCCATTCTCAAGCAAATGAGTATTATATCAATGTACACATACTATACTGTTAGACACTACAAACTTGCTGCTCTGCACACTTCAACCTAACGTGCACAAACACACACATCATTCTAACCACATACTCCAACAGCAAAATGATGAAGAAAAGATGGACTGATGCAATACACAATAATTTTTGATTTTATCATTTTTCCTCACAAACATAACCTCTGCTCTAACATGCTGAGATCACAAGATCCTTCTTAGAATGACAGCCGCCAAAGTGGTAACAAATGAAAGATTGACAGAAGTCGTTCCAATAGCAAGAGTCATTCTTGCAGTGGTGACAGTAGAGGATTAAGTGCAGCTGCATGAGTGGTTTGTGAAGAATGGTGACCAGAGGAATGCAGCACGACTGCCCCAGCGGTCAGAGATCCCAGAGCTGTGGTTCCTGTAACTGATGGTCTGGGTTTTTCTCTGTCCTTCCGCTTCACCTTCAATGGTGGTATCAGTCCTGTGCTGCGTACACTAAATGAGTGTGAAACAATCTATAGCAAGAGAAAATTGCTCCCTGGTAAATTCTGTTGAAAAATCTACCAAAGCAGCTACTCCTCCTTCCTCATCTGATATACATACCCCCTAAATAAAAAAGGATGATGATGCTGGATTATGAGACTCTACTCCTTGGGAACAGCACTTTGACTTTCATTCTGCAAAGTCCATTTTGACTGGAGAAAACAACAACAAATAATACCATACTATTTGCAATGATATGAATGAGTCAGTCTGCAATGTTTTGACCTCTTAAGATATCTGTGGCATGGCTTCAGTCCTGAGGAAGAAAGCCGTATTTCTCTTGTCCCCCAAATCCAGTTCTCTGTCAGAAGTGATGCAGGTTTGTCAAGAACACTGACTGAAGAAAGTAGAACATAAACATGAATACAGTAATCACTGTCAGCATATGTAGAGAAACTGAACTGAAACATGTAGCAGGCATTTTTTTCCATTCCAAGAGAGGAATAAAATATATCCAAAAAATGATTTTAAAAAAAGTGACAAACCCTTTTGATGTGGCATTCTGTTCAAAGCAGTAGAAATGCTGCCAGCATGTTGTGTATAGATCAAAGCAAAAATGCATGAAATGATATGTGGAACAATACAGGACCAAGAGAAAACCCAAGATCTTCACATACACTAAGATTCCATCATGTCTGGGAGGGGGTAAAAGTTGAACAATACATAAAAAGCAAGATACCATTCACACAGCAAATGTAAACTTGCAAGTCTGCACATCCTGCTGACAGTCAACCAAACAAGATAAAAATAACAAACCATGAAGTGACAGGCTGAAATGTGGAAGTACCAGTCACAGCAAGACTCGTTGAAAATACACCAATCTACACAGTAGAGAGAGCAAGAGAGAAAGGAAGCGAGGAGGGGGGAGGGACAAAAAGAGGCACTGACAAAGAGTATAGGTGACGGATGAATGAAAGACAGCAAAAGCTAGGATCATGTATCTAGCGGTAGAGAACGGTGCAAAGAGCCACAGCAGACTGGAACATGCACAGACACAGCGCGACAGTGAGTGAGTCAGTGAGTGAGATACTTATCTCGGCGCTGACAAACATCGTGGCATGTCAAGTTAGCCTCCCCTGTACAGCTGAAATGGTAGGCAGCACACATTTCACACACACACACACACACAGAGACAAAAGTCGTGGAGTGTACAGCTGAAATGGTAGGCGGCACACATTTCACACACACACACACACACACACACACACACACACAGAGACAAAAGTCGTGGAGTGTACAGCTGAAATGGTAGGCGGCACACATTTCACACACACACTGATAGACAGACACAGACAAAAGTCGTGGAGTGTTCAGCTGAAACGGAAGGCAGCACATATTTTACACACACACAGACACACACACACACACACCAGTTGTGAAGTATGGGCAACACTGACACATCATAGGACCTGACTCACAGTGGTACATTTCCCCACACACTGACACATGTACGGCTACATGGTAAGCGGTACACATATCACACACACACACACACACACACACTCACATATGCAAACACAGAGACACAAGATGTCAAGTATCCACAACAAAAACAGATCATACTGCTTGATTGTGGCACATACCTCATACAATGACACATGAATGGTAGCAGTGGTTAGTAACACACACACACAGAGGTCGTAGAGTATCCACAACATCACATGGCTTGATAGTGGTACATACCCCACAAACTGACACATGTATGGCTGCAATGGTTGGCAGTACACAGATCACACACACAAGTATAGTCAAGTATCCACAAGGACAACACATCACACATCTTGTTTGTGGCACATACCTCACACACACACACTGACACATGCACAGAAGCAAAGGTAGGATGTACACACATACTGACACACACACATCATAGAACAATAGCAACAACACATCAAACGGCTTGATAGCGGTACCCCCCCCCCCCCCCCACCCCCAGAGAAACATGTATGGCTGCAATGGTAGCCAGTACGCACATCATACCCACGTACACACACACTGCTTGAAAGTGGTAAACACCCCACACACAAGCACAGCACATAACCACATGAGCCAAGAGTGATGTGGGGTCCTGGATAAACACACACAAGGCAGGAACCACACAAAATGGACACTGGATACACACAAAGCAACAGCCACACAAAACAATACGTCACAAAACAGCCAGACAGAATCACTGCAAGCTAGCTACCTGTTCTTCTTTGGCTGAGAGGTGGAATCACTGCACATACATTCATCAACATCACTCACCATTTGTCACAAATAATTTCATCTGATTTCTTTTCCTCCTTTTGGTTAAAAAAAAAAAATTTTTGTGTGCAAGTGCATGTGCATCTATGCATGTAGTTCCACTGAATGAGGTCTTATTTTTTCCTTATTACTCCATACCCAGTACAATTTTCAAGCAGTGTGTTAAGACTGAAAGATGATCAAGTAAGAAAATAATTAGGAAAGTTTTTATTTCAAAACGATCTGTTGAAAAATTGGTGTGCATGTTAATACTGAAACAGGCATAGGAGGCTGTCATTTTTTTGGTAAACATCATCACCAATATAACTGTTCCACTCTACACACTGGGTGGCGTGTACTTCCACAAACAAATCAACAAATCAAATCCAGGGTCTCTGTCAGGACACACCATGTGTCAAGGGATACAACTCTCATGTTGAGGGACACTGACAGGTTTATCTCCCTTCGTTAAAGGAATTTAACATGAAAAATGGGTTTTGATGCACCAGAAGTGAGCAAAAGGTTCAAGACACAAGATACTCATTCTGAGGTTCTCATTATGTGCAATCATGTCAAAACATCATGAGGGACTCATTTATTAAATTCATTATTCATCTTTTCCTCCTTCAAGTTAACTATACTTAATTTTCGTTTCATTCCATCTTCCCTGTCTCTTCGTCTTCACCCCACCTGACTTTCACTTTTTGTTTTTGTGCCAGCATGAGTGCGTGTACTTCTGAGTTTATGTACATGAGCTTGACTGCCAGCAGTACAGTCCTTATAAATAAAACTTTACCTTTTCTGTGTAAACAGTCCACCCCATTGTTCCCCCAATGTCTCCTAACCCCCCCCCCCCCCTCTCTCCTACACCAATATAGTATACTGTCCAAATGCATTGTCTGAATGTGACAGCACCAATATAGTATACTGTCCAAATGCATTGTCTGAATGTGACAGCACCAATATAGTATACTGTCCAAATGCATTGTCTGAATGTGACAACACCAATATAGTATACTGTCCAAATGCATTGTCTGAATGTGACAGCACCAATATAGTATACTGTCCAAATGCATTGTCTGACTGTGACAACACCAATATATAGTGAGCTGTCCAAATGCATTGTCTGACTGTGACAGCACCAATATAGTATACTGTCCAAATGCATTGTCTGAATGTGACAACACCAATATAGTATACTGTCCAAATGCATTGTCTGAATGTGACAGCACCAATATAGTATACTGTCCAAATGCATTGTCTGAATGTGACAGCACCAATATAGTATACTGTCCAAATGCATTGTCTGACTGTGACAACACCAATATATAGTGAGCTGTCCAAATGCATTGTCTGACTGTGACAACACCAATATGTAGTGAGCTGTCCAAATTCATTGTCTGACTGTGACAACTTTCTGATGAGCTGTCCAAATTCATTGTCTGACTGTGACAACTTTCTGATCATTGTTATTTTCTTTTTCCCTTTTCTGTTCAGAGTGATGAAACTAAAATCAGAAATAAATCATTTGGCAAAAAGTACGCTGTGCACATGAATTTTTCTATTCATACTGTTGGTATGACATTGTACACCGCTACCTACTGTGGAGATGTGCCCTGTTTCAGGGGAAGGATTGCAAAGAACCCTCCAATGAATCTAGTGCAGATGAGCCTGGCAAACAAACTGAAGGGCACTGATCGACACAGATACTCTAGAGGAAGGAGTCTCCTTTATGGAGTGGCCTATAGGCACTGTCAGCTGACTGAGATGTGCTGGTGCTGTGATTGTGACTGTGTGAGTCTGGGTGTGGCTTTGTATCACGGGGTTGGAAAAAAACCCATCACCCACAACAAAATCAATGTAAAATAAAGCATTTTTGGTTAAAAAAGAAAAAAGAAAAAAAAAAGTGCGTGTGTGTGTGTGTGTGTGTGAGCTTGGGTGTGACTTTGTATCAGAGCGTTCAGGAGGAATATTGCTGAGTAATGTCAAATCACCCCCTTACAAAAACAATGTAAAAATAAAACATAAAATTCAAGCAAACAAAGTGTATGTGCGTGTGTGTGTGTGTGTGTGTGTGTGTGTGTGTGCATGCGTGCTTGCGTATAAGCATGTACATGATTCTCCTTAACTGACCACTGGATGACAAATAAATTCCGTTAAAAACATAAACACAAAGGGACAAGGGAAACAAATCCATACATAGAGACTAGCTGCCCTTACAACTTGGCACCACTTCTTCCCTTGAAAAGAATCCACCACCATTCCTAGCACAGTGACCACACATCACCAAACAAAAACCAATCAGAATAAATTACCCACACCACGCAGAACTGGCGGAAACCATCAACACTGTTTACCTAGCAAAGGGAAACCAGTTTGGATAACCTGCTCAGTGTCTGAGGTCTGATTCTGTCAGTGACTGAATGGAGAGGGTGGAGTCAAAAAGGCTGGGGACTTATTGCTTCTCCCACAGACTGACGTGTTCAACACACCAATCTTCTCCCACTGATTGACGTGTTCAACACACCAACCTCCTCCCACAGACTGACGTGTTCAACACACCAATCTCCTCCCACAGACTGACGTGTTCAACACACCAATCTTCTCCCACAGACTGACGTGTTCAACACACCAATCTTCTCCCACAGACTGACGTGTTCAACACCACCTATCTTCTCCCACAGACTGACGTGTTCAACACACCAATCTCCTCCCACAGACTGACGTGTTCAACACACCAATCTTCTCCCACAGACTGACGTGTTCAACACACCAATCTTCTCCTACAGACTGATGTGTTCAACACACCAATCTTCTCCTACAGACTGACGTGTTCAACAATCTTCTCCCACAGACTGACGTGTTCAACACACCAATCTTCTCCCACAGACTGACGTGTTCAACACACCTATCTTCTCCCACAGACTGACGTGTTCAACACACCAATCTTCTCCCACAGACTGATGTGTTCAACACACCTATCTTCTCCCACAGACTGACGTGTTCAACACACCTATCTTCTCCCACAGACTGACGTGTTCAACACACCAATCTTCTCCCACAGACTGACGTGTTCAACACCACCTATCTTCTCCCACAGACTGTGTTCAACACACCAATCTTCTCCCACAGACTGACGTGTTCAACACACCAATCTTCTCCCACAGACTGACGTGTTCAACACACCAATCTTCTCCCACAGACTGACATGTTCAACACACCTATCTTCTCCCACAGACTGACGTGTTCAACACACCAATCTCCTCCCACAGACTGACATGTTCAACACACCAATCTTCTCCCACAGACTGACGTGTTCAACACACCAATCTTCTCCCACAGACTGACGTGTTCAACACACCAATCTTCTCCTACAGACTGACGTGTTCAACACACCAATCTTCTCCTACAGACTGACGTGTTCAACAATCTTCTCCCACAGACTGTGTTCAACACACCGATCTTCTCCTACAGACTGACGTGTTCAACAATCTTCTCCCACAGACTGTGTTCAACACACCAATCTTCTCCCACAGACTGACGTGTTCAACACACCAATCTTCTCCCACAGACTGACGTATTCAACACACCTATCTTCTCCCACAGACTGACGTGTTCAACACACCTATCTTCTCCCACAGACTGACGTGTTCAACACACCTATCTTCTCCCACAGACTGACGTGTTCAACACACCAATCTTCTCCCACAGACTGACGTGTTCAACACACCAATCTTCTCCCACAGACTGACGTGTTCAACACACCTATCTTCTCCTACAGACTGACGTGTTCAACACACCTATCTTCTCCCACAGACTGACGTGTTCAACACACTGATCTTCTCCCACAGACTGACGTGTTCAACACGCCGATCTTCTCCTACACAATGACGTGTTCAACATACCAATCTTCTCCTACAGACTGATGTGTTCAACACACCAATCTTCTCCTACACACTGACGTGTTCAACACACCAATGTGTAACAACTACAAGGCAAAGAAGAACAAACATTTGGCCAAAAGAAGGCCACCCGTCAATGCATCTGATGCACACCTTCAGGGAGGGGGGGGGGAGATATACACTTTATCTTCTTCCATATAACACCACATGCGCATAAACCATAACGGAACGAACTAACTTCTCAGTATTTCCAGATGTGTCCATATGTAATTTGGAAAAAAAAACACACACAAAAAACACACACAAAAACCACAGTATGTTTTCTTGATTTTTTCTGCATCATTATGGCCTGGAAGCCTGCCGAGGCTTGCAACTCCCCAGGGTTGAATGGGTTAATAGTGACCTTTGCACCTCTGCTTTACATGAAAAAAGGGGAGGCCACTGACCAAACATCCTTCCTCCATCACCTTTTTTTTTTTTTTAATATTCTTTTCATTTTCAAACTTTACACCTTTATTTTGGCCTAACATAAAAGGATGCTGACACATCCACAGCATACCATATGCCTGTTTGATTGCACACACACACACACACACACTTACACACACACTCTGTTCATACTTTGGAAGCATGGAGTAGGTAACCTTAGAAAAGATCCAAAACGAAGCAGGTGAAAAGCGCTTGTGGGAAAGACAGGTGTGACAGGCGAACGGTCAGTGTGTCAAGAGTTCCATCCCCAATGTCTGTGGTTCAAACCCTGCCAGTGCCTGACCGGTTCACAGCAGGACACCAGTTCGAACCTCTCCTCTGATCAGCTCACATCAGCTGACCACCTAAGTTCCTTAACTCCCTGTCACCAGGAACACGAAGAAAGGCAGGTGTGCACGTTAAAGATTCCACAATCTGTCATCAGTACTCTGTGGGTAAAAGGAAAATGGACCATACCCAGCATACATCAAGTATTGTGTGGCTGTTTAAGCAGTGAGAATAAAGACTGTCAATCATGTAAAAGCTCGCTCAATGAATCAGGTGAACGTGGGGCCAGCACCCGGTCATATGGCACAGGCAGCAGCTGCTTGTGGGATTTAAAAAAAAGAAAAAAAAGGCTGCAATAAAAAAGAAAAAAAAAAAGAAAGAAAAGAAAGTTGTGCTAAACCTTAAGTCTGCAAAGAGTGATCTTCTAAACAAACAAATGTGAGTACAGAAAAAATGAAACTAACTTCTACAGCCAATGTCTAAAAAAAAACAAAAAAAACACACGACATAAATAAATTCAAGACATATGAGAGAAAACAGCATTCAGAATGCACACACACACACACACACACATACAAAACAAAGCACACTGCACACACACAGCCAACTTACAGAGTGTGAGAGGCACTGCAGTGACCGCAGTCTGTCAGGGAGCCGTTGAAACGTTTCTTGGCCTTCACCGTCGTCGTGTTGAGCGTGAAGCGAGACGCAGTTTGGACGCACGCGTGGTTGTTGACGGTCACGTGCTCGTTGAATGCCTGGTTGGAATGCTCAAAGACCACATAGTTACAGAGGAAGTACCTGACGTTCTGAGGGTACTCTGTCGAGCCGCATTCAGATTCTGGAATTGAGCAAAACGACACTTCATATACAGCACAGCACTGATTTTCTCTCTCTCTCTCTTTTTTTTTTTGAAGGAAACAACGAAGGCACCATTTTCATGAGTAAACAAGAGAGGCAAGGCCTTCAAGACTCAACTGTGATGCACTTTAAAAAAATTTTCAAAAATAAATTTAATTGTTTAAATGTGTTCCGTATTTGTCATTATAAAGCTTTGGGTTAAAAAATAAAAAAGGCCTAAGCACATATTCGAACCAGGCAAGTTCAGATGGGGAGAAATTACCTTAGTCACTGCACTATTGCCAATCCATGAATGACATTCAAAAATTAACATTTATGCATATTTTTTTTAAAGGGCGATAAATCGATTGCTGTAATCAAAGTCATAACGCTGTTTAAATCACATTATTTTGGTGTATCTTGGGCATTTAAGAATTCTTTAAAGTCCACGATAAAGGGGATGCTGCTATTGCCACAATCACACTGCAACTTTTAGCTGTTTTCTCTGGATCTAGATAGATGTACAAGTTTAGTTACACTCGCTGGGAAAGTACAACATGGTTGATTCAATTTGTCTTTTATGTTCATTTAGTTAATTGAGTATCCACTTTAAAAGATTCATATTCAGTATACACGTCAATGATGTAGTCTGTGTCACTGTATGTGTTCTATCCAGAATTTGTATTCCTTTCCATTTAATTGCAAACAAGAAAAATGAGGTCACGCCATCTTCTTACTAAGCAACGCCAATGCTACTGCAACTGGGATGCGGAAATATGGTGTTTTCAGAATCCCGGAAATGACCTCAATGAATTAAATCGTTAATGATACGGGAAACACGGCTTAATTCAGGAGACTTACAAACTGAAATTGGTACGACTGTGTAGATTTTTTTCCTACTATTTTTCAGCCAAATTTGGTATTGACAGACAATGTATTTCCAGAGAAAATGGCAATGTTAAAGTGTACCACGGACACACAAACATACAGACACATACACACACACACAGACAACCGAACACCGGGTTATAAGATAGACTCACTTTGTTTACACAAGTGAGTCAAAAATGATTCAACAGGATAAGCAGCTGGTAAATACACTACCTTTTTTTTTTTTTTTTTTTTTTTTATTCCACCTATTCCTTTAAAACTTATTCTGATGCTTAATATCATTATCATGACACCACTATATTCTATTATTTTTGTGTGGTCAGCTTTTTATCCTTGTACCTATGTACCTGCACATCAACTTCGGTTGGGGAAAGTCAAAAGCGGTGGAAAATGATTTGTTTCTGCCTTTCTATGCTGAGCCTTAGTCACAGTGGATATGAATTCACTGGGGATGTAAAACGCTAAGGGACCACTGATCTTTTTAATATCAACAATTACCTACCAGGATTTTGTGAGCCCACTGACCACAGGAAAAACCAGCTGCGGATACTCCACTCTGTCAGGAAGCTGAAAAACAAAATATGATTGTCAATAGGTTTATTTGGACTTAGTTCACAACAGTGCCATTGAAAAATGCATGGTTCACAACAGTGCCATTAAAAACTGCATGCAGTAATTTTCCTGCTGTATCCACACACACACACACATAAAAACACAATTTTTTTTCTATAATACACACAGTCAAATAGTTTGAGAAAATCCCTTGCGAATATGACTGTATTTCTCTTGTATACTCTGAAAAAAAATTCACAATTCTAATTTCACTTTCAAAAAGTACCTTTTCTTTGCCAATAAATTCTACTTTAAACAGAACACCAAAGCACTTTTTATTTGTCAGTACATTTAAGTATACTATAAAATTTACAATTCTATTTTCATCAAAGGTACTTTTTCTTTGTCAATAAAATTTACTTTAAGTAAACAGAACGCCTAGGCACTTTTTATTTGTCAATACACTTAAGTTTGTTCTAGACAGAACACCAATGATTTTTGTTGCCATGGAAATGATAAAACACACAGACAGACAGACAGACCCAATAAAACTTACAGTCCAACCTCAGCCAGAAACCAGAAGAACACTTGAAACAGGAGCCTGAAAGGCTGAAAGAGGAGACAGGAAACACACACAATTACTGCCTCGTTCTGTACAAGTCAGGACAGGAAAACAGCTTAGAACAAGAGAGGCAAGGCCTTCAACACTCACTTGTGATACACTTATCGTTAAAATGTGTTCTGTATTTGTTGTTATAAAGCTTCGCGTTAAAAAAAAAAAAGAGAAAAAAAGAAGAAGAAAAAAAAAAAAAAGAAGAAGAAAAAAAAAAAAAAAAGAGTCCTAACCAGATTCGAACCCCGCGTGTTCGGGTGAGAAGAAACTGCCTTATCCATTACACTATCGTGGCTCCTTAACTGACGTTCTAAAATTTAACATTTGAACATACTTTTTTAAAGGGCGATAAATCAATTGCGGTATTCGCAGTGAGAAAGCTTAGAACGATTTATTATCACAAGTGTTACCTCATTCTACTCCAGGTACGAGTTAACTCGTACCGTGATTACGTCCCCTCTGGACCAGGTACAAGTATTCTTGTACTAACACACCATTCTAATTTTGTTCATCCTTGCTTGGAACAGATGGCATTCTAAACTGAACTGTTTTTGGATTCCGGAAGCATGAAAACGAAGCTTTGACTAATTACATCAACAATTCTCCATTGATTTTCCCTGTTTTAGTGAACCACCCTGTTTTTTTCTGCAGTTTCAGTTTCAGTAGCTCAGGGAGGCGTCACTGCGTTCGGACAAATCCATATACGCTACACCACATCTGCCAAGCAGATGCCTGACCAGCAGCGTAACACAACGCGCTTAGTCAGGCCTTGAGAAAAAAGAAAAAGAAAAAGAAAAAAAAGAATGAATAAATAAATAAATGAATAAATAAAAAAAATAAAAAAAAAAAAAAATAAAATAAAGGTGAATAAATAATAAATAATTAATAAATAATCTAAATAAATTTCTGCAGTGGTCTCATGTCGTGCTGGTCCAGGGGAGTTGCAGCAGGCATGCAGCAGTGGGGCAGAATGAGTTAAGTCCAAACACAGAATTTATGCCTCTTTCTTTATAAGATGGAAGATGAAAACTGCTTTAAGTTATACTGATAGGGGAGAAAAAAAAAGCTGAAGTGACAAAATCTGGCATTTCTGGGTTCAGGTAAAGAGCTATACAAAAAGATCGGTTGCACTCATTTTCAGTTCTGACAATTTTTTTTCTTTCTATTTTCCAGGTCTGGAACTTACAGAAATTATGTATTTCTAAATCACTGTAGTTGATGAAAATGTTTCTCAGGCATTTCTGGACTTGTATATCAATAAAAAAAATAAAAAAAAAAAAAAAAGAAAAAGAAAAAAAAAGTATAGTGTCTCTGACCATTTTTAACCTATTTTCCAGGTCAGGACCTTACAAATGAGACCAGTCTCATTTCTCTCCATGCTTCTGTTTAAATAATACTGGTCCAAACAAAACAAATGCTTTTTCAGACCTGCATGTTTACGCAGAACAAAACGAGCATTGGAATCTGAATCGTTACATGTACTCACCTTGCCTTCACGACTGATTCAGTAAGTGCTTTTATTCTTTTTTTTAATTTTTATCACACAATCAACACCTTGATGATGATTCTTGTTATGGTTCGCACATATTGTGTATTCCTATGTTTCAAGGTCCAGACCTTACAAAAAAAAAAAAAGGATTTTTTTTCCTGTAGACAACGACAGGAAGACACTATCACAGAAACATGCCCAGCTCCAAAACAAAGACAGAGTGAGAGACACAGAGGGTGACAGAGCGCCAGGCAGAAGGCCCCAAGAGAACTGACCGTGGTGATGAAAGTAGCAGAACTTTCCTGGCTGCTGACCTGGCTCTTGCACATGGCCTGGTAATCCGTCACGTTCAACCTGTTAGGAGACAAACACACCACATCACCTGTCAAATGTCATCTACCTGTACTCTGAACACCTGCTGTCAACACTGGTGATGGTATGGCAAACAGATCACAGTTACCCCTCACCATCATTTACCTGTGACGAGGCTTAACTCACTCCGGACGATGGAACACTATAGTGTTCCTGACGTAAGGTTCCGGACGACGGAACGTTATAGCGTTTCGACAATTTTTTTCCACGTTTTCCTCATGGGGTAGCATAACACTTGCTGCTACACCGGGCATTGCGAACATGTCAAGGGATGACTGGAAAGTTTCTTCATGAGATTCCATAACACACTCCACACACAACGAGCCAGCGAGTTCAGGACCCCACACAACAAGCTAATCTGCGTATGTATCAAAAATGGCGTCGCAGGCGATACAAGTGGAAATTTTTGGAGCAAACTAGATCACAACAGTGGATTTTATCGCTGCTGAAGTGATTGAAATGCTTCAAACTGAAGGTTTCGCCATCGACAAGGATGATTAAGACGTTGAATAAAGTACCTGCACTGAAGAAAGCTACCAGCAAAAAGGTACTGACAGTGACTCAGCTCCTGAGGGCAGTGAAGAGGGAGGGGGGTGGGTGTACACAGAACGTGAGGAGAAGGGTCAGTGGGTCAAGAACAGTGAGTTCCATTCAGTTACTTTATGTTTTGTATTTTTGGTGATTTTTTTTCCTAACCCTAACAAATGGGTCGTCTGTAGGGAAAAGCAAGGGAGAGAACTATTCATCCAGAGTGAGTTAACACTTGGCTTTTTATCAGAGATTGACATCAGCTTTCAGTTGCGCCAAGAGCAAAGTGTACGATCAGAGTTTTCTTCCATTGCAATGGGAAGTCATTACAACTCAAGTCTTTTGTGAAGGACAGTGACTTTCAAATCTGGAGACAAGTTTGCACTGGCTCTTCGGGCTGCAGCCTTGGGGAGCAAGCTGGTCTTTGGGGACAATCCCAATGCTGACTGTCCTAATGCCCTGTTGGCAAAGAGAGATGAGACACGATTTGGGCCATACACATTCTACTATAATCAAATTCTAGCCCAGATGGTCAGGACAGCAGCTACCACCTCTGCTGTTGTGATGGTCACAGTCAGACACCACTGACCATCATACAATACAAGGACACTGCTGTATACACTGGTGGTTGTGTGGATGGTGAGATACACTGCAGTGACATGCAGTAAGCTGATTGTGCAGACTTCTTCTTCTTCTTCTGCGTTCACTCGTATGCACACGAGTGGGCTTTTACGTGTATGACCGTTTTTACCCCGCCATGTAGGCAGCCATACTCCGTTTTCGGGGGTGTGCATGCTGGGTATGTTCTTGTTTCCATAACCCACCGAACGCTGACATGGATTACAGGATCTTTAACGTGCGTATTTGATCTTCTGCTTGCATATATACACACGAAGGGGGTTCAGGCACTAGCAGGTCTGCACATATGTTGACCTGGGAGATTGTAAAAATCTCCACCCTTTACCCACCAGGCGCCGTCACCGTGATTCGAACCCGGGACCCTCAGATTGACAGTCCAACGCTTTAACCACTCGGCTATTGCGCCCATCTGACTGTGCAGACAACCGCTGTGAACTTTGCTACTTCGCCCTGAGTTTAGTGACCAGGGTTCGAGGCCCCCTAGTGTCATGGTGTTGTGTCCTTGCGAAAGGCATTTTACTCTGATTTTGCCTCACTCCACCAAGGTTTTTCGTACTAGGGGCACATAACTTTGGTCAGGGAAAGTTTGTACAGTGGAAGGCAGGGACTGGGCCCTACCTTTCTGCGTCAGCTCCAGACAAAGTGAATATGATTTCACTGACTCCACAGCCATGAAAGGCCACTGGACTTTTAACCCTTTTAAGTAACCTGACGATGTGCCATGCTGTGATATCAGAGAGTATAATGGTAGTGGTAGTTTGCTACGAGGAGAATTATTGCAAGATTAAGATAAAATGTGTTGTTCTGCTGAAATGTGTGTGCACTCACATGTGCATATACATGAAAGTGCATATGTACACTTTTTTTATTTAATTTGCACACTTTAATTTAATTTCAAGTCCACAAACTGTAAAAAACAAAAAATTAACAATGACTGACAAAACTGGCTGAAAGCATTTTCACCCAACATTAAAGACATTTCTTTCATTAAAAAAAAACAAAAAAACAACATATCTGATGAGCTGAGAAAAGTTCCCAAACATATTGCAAGGAATATATAAATTTTTGGTATAACTCTCGTTCCAACAAAACACAATCACTCTACCTGATCTCTGTTGCAAGGGAGTCTTTACCTTTTTCTCCTTGTGTCTTTCAGTGAAAATAGAAGTCAGCTTATTGAATCAGTGCACTTTGGTCATCAGTTTTATAATGACAAAGGAAAACAAACTCACTGTATAAAGAACTGATGTCGAATCAGCTCCTTCATCAGTGTTGGATCCTTCGTCCCAAAAAACTCCCCTTTCTCAAACTGAAACAAAACAACAACAACATGAAACAAAAGTTGGTGAAATGAAAGACAGAGACAGATGAAGAGAGGCAGTTTTTTTAAGGATATATTTTATCATTTATAGATTTTTTCCCCATGCCTTCTGCCCGATCTGACCAACATGAATGTGGAGCCTGTGGGAGTATAAAGAATATTTTCAATGAGCAGTTGTTGATTTGCGATGCATTACAAGAAGTCTTCAACCAACCGTATGTAAGTGTGGAGTGATGGCCTAGAGGTAACGCGTCCGCCTAGGAAGCGAGAAAATCTGAGCGCGCTGGTTCGAATCACGGCTCAGCCGCCGATATTTTCTCCCCCTCCACTAGACCTTGAGTGGTAGTCTGGACACTAGTCATTCGGATGAGACGATAAACCTAGGTCCCATGTACAGCATGCACTTAGACTGGAAATTGGTGGACCCGGACGAGAGAGTGAGGTCGACGTTGCGCAACTCCTCTTCACTTTAAACAAACTCATCGCGCAAGTCATCAGTCATCCAAAATGACCTTTCATCCTTCATCATTTCATCACCCCCAAGTCCTGTGGCGACAGGCGAGCGACGAAACGACAGGTGTGGGTACACTGGCAGTCGCAGCCGCAGACCTGCACGCAGGCGGCTCAGGCCATAGGGTCGTTCTTCGTCGACAGGAGCAGCGATGGAGCTCGGCAGCCGTCTGAGCGTCTGAGCAGCCCTCTTTAGGAATGCACTGCTCACCTCCCTAGCATGAGGAAGGGGCTAGAAAAGGTGCCCTAAAAATTGCCTGCTCCATATCACCCTGGCCAGCATACCGCGGCTGGCGGGGACCCTACATCAGCGGTCGAAACAAAGAGAAAGAAAAGAAAAAAACAAGGATCGTTCCTCTCACCATTGGTGCTTGGAACATAAGGACTCTCCTGGACAGAGATAACGCAGACAGACCCCAAAGGAGAACAGCACTAGTTGCATCCGAACTCGCCAGATACAATATCGACATCGCAGCCTTGAGTGAGACTCGGCTTGCAGGCAAAGGCGAGCTCTGTGAACAGGGATCTGGTTACACCTTCTTCTGGAGTGGACGAGGAAGCAAAGAGCGACGTGAGGCTGGTGTTGGTTTTGCAGTAAAAACAGCACTTGTCAGCAAGCTAGCTGGAATCCCAAAGGGAGTCAACGATAGGCTTATGACCATGAAACTCCCACTGGCATCTGGCCAGAAGCACCTCACCATTGTCAGTGCCTACGCCCCAACCATGACCAACCCGGATGAAGTGAAGGCGAAGTTCTACGAGGACCTTCACTCTGTCATTGCTGCCATCCCTAAAGCAGACAAGCTCATCATTCTTGGGGACTTCAATGCTAGAGTTGGCTCTGACTACATCTCCTGGGATGGAGTGATTGGAAAGCACGGTGTGGGCCACTGCAACCCAAATGGATTGCTTTTGCTTCAGACATGTGCAGAGCACGAACTGCTGATAACCAACACAGTTTTCTGCCTCCCTACCCGTAACAGGACGTCATGGATGCACCCTCGCTCAAAGCATTGGCATCTCATCGATTATGTCATCGTCAGGAAAAGGGATAGGCAAGATGTACGTGTAACAAAGACCATGTGCGGCGCCGAGTGTTGGACAGACCATCGCCTTGTAGTCTCGAAGCTGAATATTCGAATCCAGCCAAAGAGACGCCCCCAAGGCCAGAAGGCTCCAAAACGGCTCAACATCGCTAAGCTGAAAAACATCGCCATCAAACAGTCCTTTGTGGAGCTGCTGGAAGATCGTCTGGAATCCGCCTCTCTGAACAACCAGAATGTGGAGTCTGACTGGAGGACCCTGCGTGAGCTGATCTATAGTACAGCTTCAGAGACCCTGGGACCCATGATCAGAAAGCACAAAGACTGGTTTGATGAAAACTGTGATGAAATCAAGCAGCTTCTGGATGAGAAACGCCGTCTGCATCAAGCCCACCTGAGCAACCCAAAGTCCACATCAAAAAAGGATGCGTACAATGCCATCCGCAGGACTGTTCAGCAAAAGTTACGCCAGATGCAGGATAAGTGGCTGAGTGACAAAGCTGATGAGATCCAGGGATATGCTGACAGGCACGATATGAAGAGGTTCTATGATGCCTTAAAAGAAGTCTACGGCCCCACATCCTCAGGATCATCCCCCCTCCTCAGTGCAGATGGGAATACCTTGATCACCGAGAAGGAGAACATTCTCGAACGATGGGCTGAGCACTTCAACAGTGTCTTAAATCGCCCTTC
Organism: Babylonia areolata; assembly: GCF_041734735.1. Classification (NCBI taxonomy): domain Eukaryota; kingdom Metazoa; phylum Mollusca; class Gastropoda; order Neogastropoda; family Buccinidae; genus Babylonia; species Babylonia areolata. The sequence continues at coordinate 4,640,793 of NC_134900.1, read as the reverse complement.
CTCCATAAATGATGAAGCCATAGACCGTCTCCCACAAGTCCCCACCAACGAAGCACTGGACGATCTGCCAACACTTCTTGAGACCCAGAAAGCAATCCGTCTGCTATCCAGTGGCAAAGCACCTGGCTCAGACTCCATACCAGCAGAGGTCTACAAGGATGGAGGCACTGTGCTGACTGAGAAGCTTCATCAGCTGTACTCACTCATGTGGAAAGAAGAGACGATCCCCCAGGATTTCAAAGATGCATCTATCATTCACTTGTACAAGCGAAAGGGGAACCGGCAAGCCTGTGATAACCATCGGGGCATTTCCCTGCTCTCCATCGCAGGCAAGATACTTGCCAGGATCCTACTAAACCGCCTCACAGCACACCTTGACCAAGGTCATTTGCCTGAGAGCCAATGTGGATTCCGGAAAGAGCGCGGAACCACCGACATGGTGTTTGCTGCAAGGCAGCTGCAAGAGAAATGTCAGGAGCAAAATGCTGATCTGTTCTCCACCTATGTCGACCTCACTAAGGCCTTTGACACCGTGAGTAGAGAGGGACTGTGGAAGATCATGGCCAAGTACGGATGCCCTCGGAAATTTATTTCCTTGGTCAGCCAATTCCATGAAGGCATGCAGGCTCGAGTCCAGGACAATGGTGAAACATCTGCTCCTTTTCCTGTCACAAATGGTGTCAAGCAAGGCTGCGTCCTGGCTCCAACGCTGTTCAGCCTCATGTTCTCTGCAATGCTTACTGATGCCTTCAGAGATGGCGATGTTGGAATTGGCCTAAAGTACCGAACAGATGGCAAGCTGTTTAACCTCAGAAGGCTTCAAGCAAAAACGAAGGTCATGACAGACATCATCAGAGACTTTTTGTTTGCTGATGACTGTGCCCTCAACGCTGGATCTGAAGCTGACATGCAACTCAGCGTCAACAAGTTTGCCACTGCCAGCAGGAACTTCGGCCTTACCATCAGCACGAGGAAAACTGAAGTTCTCCATCAGCCAGCCCCAGGGAAACCCTACGTTGAGCCCAACATCACAGTCAACGGTCAGAGACTCAGTGCGGTGGAGCGGTTCACATACCTTGGCAGCACACTGTCACGAAATGCGACCATCGACGATGAAGTGAATGTCAGGATTGCAAGAGCAAGTGCAACTTTTGGCAGACTCAATGCAAATGTCTGGAACAGAAGAGGCATTAGTCTTGAGACCAAGCTAAAGGTCTACAGAGCAGTAGTTCTCCCCACACTACTGTACGGCTGCGAAACTTGGACAGTGTACCAACGACATGCCAAGAAGCTGAACCACTTCCACACAACATGCCTCAGGAAGCTACTGAACATCAAGTGGCAAGACAGGACCCCAGACACAGAGGTGCTCGCAAAAGCCACCCTTCCCAGCATCTTCACCATCCTGATGCAGTCCCAGCTTCGCTGGGCTGGACACGTGGCGCGCATGCCAGACCATCGGCTGCCCAAAAGGCTCTTCTATGGCGAGCTGCAACAAGGGAAGAGATCACACGGAGGTCAGAAGAAGCGCTTCAGAGATACTCTGAAGGTCTCTCTGAAAGCGTTTGATATCAACCCTGACTCCTGGGAGGAATCTGCAGTGGACCGTAACAAATGGCGCGCTGCTGTGCACAAAGGTGCCAAGTTGTGCGAGGCCAACAGGACTGCTGCAGCTGTTCAGAAGAGGCAGGCCAGAAAGTCACGGGCAAACAAGCTCCCTGACAATGATATGCCTGTCTTTGTCTGCCCCAACTGTCAGCGAACATTTCGTGCGCAGATTGGACTATTCAGCCATCTGCGCACTCACAGATAGACTCATGAGCATCCTTCCCCCCACCCCACCACCACCCTCCCCCATCCCCCATCTGGATGACAACGATGGTCATCATCGATCTCGATGGACACACCACCACCACCACCAGCGCACATAAAAGAACCCACGGCAACAAGAGGGTTGTTCCTGGCAAAATTCTATAGAAAAATCCACTTCGACAGGGAAAACAAATGAAACTGCACGCACGAAAAAATACAAAAAAATGGGTGGCGCTGTATTATAGCGACACGCTCTCCCTGGGGAGAGCAGCCTGAATTTCACATAGAGAAATCTGCTGTGATAAAAAGAAATACAAATACAAATAAGTAAAATGTACACTAAAAGCATGTCTTAAATTCAAATCCTTTAATCAACAAAGCTAAATGTATACACACGATGTGGAGACAGGCCCGGCGCTTCCTTTTAGGAGGAAGTGTCTGGGTTTGTTCCAATGTACCTTTTATTTACCTGTGTGCTAGCTGAATCAGTAGCGTAAGCAGCACTGACTTGAAGATGTGTACCTTGTGAATGGAGAGAGTTACCACCCTTTATTATTTGTTAATCATTTCATTTCCTGGCCTCATTGTTTGTTAATTTCTAAATATATATACATAAAAAAAGAGAACAAATGTGCAGTGAACAAAGAGACATGAAAGCAGAAAATCTCCTATGTCAGCAACAATAATAAATTCAACATACAATATAAAGTTATACTTACTGTGGTTTTATTGTTATTGGAAGCCATGATGTATCCGTTATTGTCTATCAGGTAACAATTCAAAACCTGCAGGCAACAAATCATTATACAAACTGAGCAGTCAGTCAGCAAGAAATGATATCATGCTAATAAATGCACACCAAGAAATGCTAACCAACCTATAATTACACAAACAAAAGGATTAAACCAGAGTACAGAGTAAGATAAATTAATACACCACATACATTTTTCCAAGTTAACTGAATACCCAAAGCTCACCTGTACCAGTAATATATAGTTCACTGTTACATATATTTATAAAGTCAATCGTTTCACCAACCATCAATGTATTGAACAGCAAAGTAACGACAACCAAAAAACAATTACCATTCTCTTACAATGAATGAAATTAGTTAGAAAAGAAGCACACAGTCCTTGTGAGCTTGCCTTACAATAGGGAATAAAGCTGTTCCTTACTTTTTAAAAACTGCACATGTGTAAGCTTAGCCGAAACAAACTGTGTTGCACACTTCCAAAGAAAAGCTAGACAGTGTCAATGGTAGCAGTTTTTGTTCTGTATCTATTATTAAATGAAATACTAACAAGACCAGAAATAATCATCAGTAAACATTAAAACATATGCAGTAGCTTTTGTTCTTTAAAATCAATAAGACAAGGGATGACAAATGTTTGCTATTGGAAAGATTGCTAAAAGAAATAAGCCCAGCTTCAAAGCACTTTAAAGAGTATACAGATGTAAGGGGTGGATTAACTGTTACCGTCTTCATATTATTCGAAGATAGCTTTACAGATTATTTTGATGTTTTGAACACGTGTACATATTTCAAGAAATGAGTAGGGCCAAACAGGACCAAACAGGCTCGCATTCATTGCCACACATCACTGCGACAAGAAGTCAAAACAGTCATCTCCACTGTAAACTGGTTCTGTGAACAAGATCTCAAGGAAATTTTCATAGCTCTTGGAGAAGTATCTGCATGTCAAGTTTTCATCATACAAACATAAGAAATCAGCAACTTCCTTTCCACCTCTTGGCACAGAGGTTAGGGTTAACTGCTATTAAAAAACACCAAAAGAATAAAACAAAAACAAAACCCAACTGCCAAAAACAAAGCAAAGCAAGAAAACCCAACCAACCAGCCAACATGTATTTCAGAGTTTCTTGCTATTTTGCTTTTCAACTCACATCTTTATTCCTGCAGGTGACTTTACACTTGTGCCTCCCCGGGCAGTCTGCGGTCTCCGTGACAAAGATGTCCTCAAATGAATCGTGGCGCATGCGCAGTGCCGACACGGCCAAAGGGGCTGGGGTATTGCCTCGGCGGCCCACCACTTCCGCTGTCGTCATCACAACATACAGTCGGTCTGCCCACAAAAGGAAGGATATGATTTTGGCACATGATGATGGGCGCAATAACTGAGTGGTTAAAGTGTTGGACTTTCAATCTGAGGGTCCTGGGTTTGAATCTCGGTAAAGGCACAGAATAAAGTACAAGATCAGCACTCTATGTTATAAATGTATTCACAACTCTGCCCCTTCTTATCTCTATGGTTGCCTTCACCTCTATACTCTATCTCGCTCACTACGATCAGCTTTGGATCCACTCTGTTTACGCATACCCAGATTCAAGCACTTGACTGTTGGCCACCATTCCTTCTCTGTCTCTGGACCTTGCAATTGGAATGAACATCCTCTTTCACTTCGTCAAGTCTTTGCATTCAGCTCTTTCAAGTCTGGCCTTAAAACTCTCCTCATCCAAAAATAGCCTCCCTTCCCTGCCTCTTCCTTGTCTTCAGTTTCTCCAGTTTTAGAGTTACGCATGCATGTGAATGACTGGTGCGAAATAATTATCAAAGGCGTCTGGTGGGTAAAGGGTGGAGATTTTTCCGATCTCCCAGGTCAACATATGTGCAGAACTGCTTGTGCCTGAACCCTCTACCTGTGTACATGCACTCAGAAGATCAAATATGCACATTAAGGATCCTGTAATCCATGTCAGCATTTGGTGGGTTATGGAAACAAGAACACATTCAGCATGCAAACCCCTAAAAATAGGGTGCTGCCTACATGGTGGGGTAAATAAACAAAACGGTCATACACGTAAAATGTTGCATGTCTGTCTGAATGTGCATGTGTGCATGCCTGGAATATGATTGAATGATACAGGCAATGAATGATGATAGCCCAATGGCCACTGTCAGTCGGCTCTACCCAGGTAGGCAGCCTGTTGTACAAAAGACTCCGTGTTTGTAAAGTGCTTAGGGTTTGGTCTCCAACCGAGGATAGGTGCTATATAACTATCCATATCATTCATTCATTCATGTTTCTCAACATGTCAGATAAGACTTCCACAGGCAGGCATTCAGCATCTCTGAACATGTCAAACCTGCTACAGATGTATATTCCATTGACATTTCTGAACTTGTCATATCTGGAACAGACTTTAACATGCACTCCAATGACATTTCTGAACTCATCATATCTGTTACTGACTTCTACACATGCTCTAATGGTGTTTCTGAAATTGTTAAATCTGGCACAAACTTCTGCAATATATTCAGGAGAAGTATCGTACAAACATTCCAATTATATTTCTGAACTTATCATATCTGGTACAGTATCGTGGGCTTTTCAACAACTGGTCGAATATGACTGAGCAGGTATACAAGCATGACAGAACTGAATCAATGACGAAAAAAAAAAAAAAAAAAAAGCCAAGAAGATAGTACTCTCAAACTAGGAGGCAAGATCGCACTGACTCTTAGTGCTGCAGCCTTTGGGGCTAGTTGGCCTTTGGAAACCACCCCAACAGTGGTTGTCCTTGAGCCCTCCTGGCAAAGAGAGTAACTTGTGTAAGACACTCTCCACTATAATCAAATTCTAGCCCAGATGGTCACGACTGCAGCTGCCTCCTCTGCTGTTGTGATGGTCAGGATGGAACACGACTATCATACAGGTGTGTGCAGCACAACTGACCTGTCACGACGTCCCTCTCCATGTAGTAAATGTAGTCCAGCCCTTCATCCCACCCATACACTGCACGCTGATAGTACAGGCTCTGGATGGTAGCCGTGTACTGTCTAGAAAAAAAGAAAAAGCATAAGAGGGGAAAAAAAAACAAGCCATGCCATTTCAGTAAAATTCAGGTCTGCCTCTAAAACTCTCTGAAGCAACTCCCCACTCCCCGCCCCCCCCTAAAAAAAAAACAACACACCCAACAAAAAATCCTAAGCTTTAAGTTTTTTGCTGCCTTGTTACCGATGCATATTTCTTGTATTTCGTGTCCTCTGATTACACAGCAGATCATATATTTTTTGTTCAGTTCTGTAACTAAACACTCAATTTATTTTTTTCATTTCAAGTTTCACCTGATTCAAATGCCTCTAACAAAAACTGACCCAGTTCAAAATCAATACACTATCTACACTCATGTGCCCAAACCACACAGGGATCAGCCAAAACATTTCCAAGGAACTGCTGTGTGTGCAGGCACACAGATCTTCTCCCTGCCACAACACACAGGATTCAAAGGTCCTAAGCTGTGCACCTTTGTTTCAACTTTGATCCAACAGTTCCGGAGAAATAATCACAAACTTTTCACGCAGTCTTTCCACACAGTGACCTTCACTCAAAGTACTAGCTTTACCTTAACTCACTGTGGAGAACTCTGAAACTACTCATACAGGCAGAGCATCACTCAGTGCCAACTTACAAGTATACTCGTAACAGCAAACTATGAATCCAAAACTCGTCCATATCTATATTTCCTCTATCCATACCATGCTTCATCAGTTACCTCTCTTCACCAGTTTTCCATCCTTACATTTGTTTTTGGCAGTCTTTCTTAGAATTTCAACAGTGAAAATGTCAAAAAAAATCGAGGAAATTTTCAAATCAATGGAAATTTTCCTGGACAGCAATAGTGACAAGCAGCCTTGACGTTCAGATTTTAGCCTTCATGGACGACAAATTTGATACAGGAAGTGAAAAACTAAAGCTCTATTTCCAAACATCGGCCAAGTTGTAGGCCAGTCTGTCTACAGATAAAATCAGAGCTGCTTTTTGTCCCACTACCTATTCTCTAACCAGTTTTTCTTGGTAGTGATGGCAAATATCTAACTGTCAAATATCTGACTGTGGGTTTTATCAAAGAGAGAGAGAGAGAAATAGAGAGAGAGAGAAAGAAAGAGAGAGAGAGAGAGTGCATTTGTTTGGTGTTCTGTGACGTACCATTGTGACTGCTGCTATACTGCTTTTAAGTATTACATTGTTTACTGTTCTTTAAATACTGCTCATAAAAATTCATGCTGTGTTAAGCATTAACCACTTATTTACTTGAAGACTTACTGTGGCAGGTCAGGCTGTGGCATTCCCTGAATTTCCTGGAGTCCTTGAAGCTCCAGATTGTAGAAATACTTGTACCTGGTGAACCCAGAAGCTGTGCCAATCCACACAAAGTCAATGCCGTACCTGGAAAGAGGAGCCAAACACACAGCTGTAGAAACTGGGGTTTTACACTACAGTGAACCCCTCAAGCAGTGTCGTCAGCCAGTGCCACATCTTTAAAGTTCAAACATAAACCCAAACACATTTTTGCCACCAGGTTAGCTGGATAATTGCATGTAAACATGTTTGCATCGCAGACTAAATTTTAGGGTTTGAGACCAACAGAGACTAACCACAACCACCCTGCAACAAGAGGTCTTCTTCCAACATAAATTTAAAGACACAGAGAGACAACGAGAGAGAGAGAGAAAGACAGACACAGATATTTTCTTATTCATTTGTGTTCAGGGGAGGGAGGGAGAGAGAGAGAGAGAGAGAGAGAGAGAGAGAGAGAGAGAGAGCAGGAACGGGAAGAGAACCACATGTTTTTACTCACTTTGGATACATGGCTCTGATACAAGGGGCCTCAGCGTTGTCAGGACTGCGGGATATACACTCCTCTCTGCAAAAACAGGCAGTCAGTCAGTGTTCAAGAATCATTTACTGATAATCAAGCCACACATTTACTAGAAAGCCATCTTGGCTCCATCTTAATGTCAAGCTCTTTGCAATGCAAGTGTCCCATTTCTGAAATGTTTTTGCCAAAAATCACTGCTGTGGCATGCCAATCACAGTAACAGATTTCTACCAATGTTGTTGAAAATAACTGCCTCCAAAAAAGTATCTGTTGTTGGCAACACGCTGTGTCAACCACCAAGGTCAACTCATGGTTGTTCTGTCTCTTTTATATATATATATATATATATATTATAAATGGATTAAATAAATATTCCTTTAAAAATTAGACTATTACTTTACCTGTAACTCTGAAGAATTCTGAAATTTATGATATAATTATTACAAAATCTTTCCTTCCTAGGGAAAAAAAAATGTGTGTGGGACAATGGTCACTCTAAAAGCCTACGTTGTTTCCCTTTAACTGAACACTGCTAAGAGTATAAAACAACAACAACAACAAAAAACAACCAAAATTTCCAAAGAGTTAAAAAAAAGAAAAAAGAAAAGAAAAAAAGGTGATGACCTGGGCATAGGGGGAAAAAACTGTGTAGGACAATGGTCATTCTAAACACCTGTGTTGTTTCCCTTTAACTGAACATCACTTTGAGCATTCAAGTTAAAAAAAAAAAAAAAAAAAAAAAAAAAAAAAAAAAAAAAAGGCGAAGACCTGGGCAAGGTTTCTAAGAGAAGGCGATGCCAGTCACACGTGTTACCTACTTGACTGGGCCATCCCCCTCTCCAGGGTTGAAGCTGGATCCATTCCACACACCACCGTATGTCAGCGTCTCTTTGGCGTCCAGTAGCAAGTGTCTCACCAAGCTCTTGTCACCTGTGTACAGGACATGGAATGTATTAATGAATGTGTGTGTGTGTGTGTGCACACATGTGTGTGTGTGTGGGTGTGCGGATGTGTGCACACATACGTGTGTGTGTGTGCGTGTGTGGGTGTGTGTGTGTGTGTGTGTGCGCATGTATATAAATAAATATGCAAATGTACGCATGAATTTGTGTGCTAAGTGTGTGTGTCTGAATGTGTGCATGTGTGGAGTACAATAGTCTCAAAATCAAAGTATATATTTGGTTCCTCAAATGACACGTCAGTGCTGACAGGACAAGAAATAGAGCAGAAAAATCAAACATATGAAAATGTCTGCATTACAGTTGGAAAACAACTGGAGTTATTGTTAGTGAAAAAAAATTACTTTACCTCCAACACGTGGTTTCAATCAAAAACTGATGGAGTGTAAGTGAAAAGGCACAGTAAAAATAGACTGACCAGGAAGGGAACTTAAGTTCAATGAAAGCGTAGCAAGAGAAATTCTTCAAGCAATACTGTATTTCTTCTTACTGGTGTATTGTTTGTTCACTGATATTAAAAAAAAAAATTCTTCAAGCTAAACTGTACTACTTCTTATTGGTCTGTTTGTTCACCGATATGCAAAAGAAATTCTTCAAGCAATACTGTACTTTTTCTTATTATCATCAGTTTATTGGTTATTGATTACAAGGTGATTCAGACATATGCATTCACACTTTCCAGCACACACATACACACTCACACAATGGGTGTGGAAGACAGGTGAGGAACTGGATGTGGATGGGGTGGTAGTTTTAAGAAACAAAAAAAACAAAAAAAAACCCCACAAAACAACCACCACCCACTAACAGTGGGGTTGTGGGGCAAGAAGTGGAGGGGTCATCACGTAAAAGCCCACTCGTGTACATGTGAGTGAACGTGGGAGTTGCAGCCCACGAATGCAGAAGAAGAAGAAGAAGAAGAGGAGGGGTCATCAGTCATACTGCCAGTAAAACAAAATTACAACAAGCTACCAACCTCAGAGTGGTATATAACCGCAGCTACTGAAGTTAGAAATTGCTGGGAGTCATACAAAACACCATGAATATCAAAGTATGTTTTTAGAACACCCATGGAATATAACAAATTTGTGCAGAAATGGGAACCATACATAATATATTGTACAAGATCTGTATTATGTATAATTAAACCTGTATTACTTTGATATGAATTGGGCTCAGCAGTACCAGTGGAAGCAATGTGTGAATGTCATTACTACAATTTCATTCTAATTTGTGTGTTATAATATCACACAGATCAATGTTTGAATTGATACTGGCTGATCTGCCAATGTGATGCTTGATGTGGAACAGTTGATGTTCGGAATGCTATATTATTGTGCCTTCCTAATGTGAAATATCTATTTGGTATGTAAACCTTTGTCTGAATAAAAAATGTTTGGAAAAAAAAAAAACCAAAACAAAAAACACACCATGAATATCATATAACTTGTGCTCCAATCTACCACTCTGCTCTTACATTGGGTACTGAGAACTGGACAGTCGAATGGTCCACCAAGACAGTGATGTAGCAAGTACAGGTAACATCTTTTTTTAATACTGTACACACCTACCCAAACCTGTGACTTACACTCATATTTTACTTTTGGCTTCCACTGCACAAACTGGTAGAGAACGTTGCCATCCATTTTCACCTGACGACCCTGCTCATCTGTGCAGTGGATCCTGTTGGAAGTGACACAAGAAAGACATTTTGAGAGACGCAGACACTTCATGAATAAAATGTTGGAAGTGACACAAGAAAGACATTTTGAGAGATGCAAACACTTCATGAATAAAGTGTTTGAAGTGACGCAAGAAAGACATTTTGAGAGACGCAGACACTTCATGAATAAAATGTTGGAAGTGACACAAGAAAGACATTTTGAGAGACACAGACACTTCATGAATAAAATGTTGGAAGTGACGCAAGATTGACATTTTGAGAGACACAGACACTTCATGAATAAAATGTTGGAAGTGACACAAAGACATTTTGAGAGACACAGACACTTCATGAATAAAATGTTGGAAGTGACACAAAGACATTTTGAGAGACGCAGACACTTCATGAATAAAATGTTGGAAGTGACACAAAGACATTTTGAGAGACACAAACAGTTCATGAATAAAATGTTGGAAGTGACACAAAGACATTTTGAGAGACACAGACACTTCATGAATAAAATGTTGGAAGTGACGCAAGAAAGACATTTTGAGAGACACAGACACTTCATGAATAAAATGTTGGAAGTGATGCAAGAAAGACATTTTGAGAGACACAGACACTTCATGAATAAAATGTTGGAAGTGACGCAAGAAAGACATTTTGAGAGACACAGACACTTCATGAATAAAATGTTCGAAGTGACACAAGAAAGACATTTTGAGAGACACAGACACTTCATGAATAAAATGTTGGAAGTGACGCAAGAAAGACATTTTGAGAGACGCAAACACTTCATGAATAAAATGTTGGAAGTGACGCAAGAAAGACATTTTGAGAGAGACAGACACTTCATGAATAAAATGTTGGAAGTGACGCAAGAAAGACATTTTGAGAGACACAGACACTTCATGAATAAAATGTTGGAAGTGACGCAAGAAAGACATTTTGAGAGACGCAAACACTTCATGAATAAAATGTTGGAAGTGACACAAAGACATTTTGAGAGACACAGACACTTCATGAATAAAATGTTGGAAGTGACACAAGAAAGACATTTTGAGAGACACAAACACTTCATGAATGTTAAAAAAAAAAAGAAAAAAAAAGAACAGAAAAAAAAAGAACTAAAAACACTATGTCCATGAACTGAACAACTAAAACAGGTATCCTGGTAGTTTAATCTGCCTCCATCCATATATTCTCTGTTGGTCAATGACCTATGCGACAAGAAATTACTGAATTTTAACACTGCTGTCAATTCAGTTTAATTTTGGCTTAGAACCTAGATGCCCACTTTGGGGCTTATTCAACTCTGCAAAAGTACAAAAAACTTTAAAAAAAAAATTTTTTTTTTAATAATAAATATCTCTCTCTATATGCTTACCATGGTGCTATAGCATGGCTGCTGCCCGAAGATGCAGATTTGGCACCTACATCATCGAATGCTGGAAGCAGAAAGAAAATAAAAGAGAGAGTACTGATTTACACACAATCTTCCATGTCCACCCATTCAGAAAGAAACTAAGCTGTGACACTAATTAGTAAAAAAAATTAAAAAGCAAACTAAAAGGTATATGCACAGAAGTTATATACAAAGATATAATGCAACTGAATATGAATAAACTATGCTGTCTTTTCAGGCATGCTTAGCTTAACCCCACAGCAACAACTGCTGAAACCACATCTCTTCCATCATATTACAAAAGACACAACGCAATGTAGAAACCACTGTGGGTGTGCATTTGAGTATGTAAGAATATGTTTGTGTGGACATGTATGTACATGACCCATGTTTCTGCGTGTGTATTCTAAGCATGGATGCATTGGCGTGTGTGTCTGCATGTGAACACACCTGTAATACGTGTGTGTCTGTGGACAAGCCTGTATATGTCAATTCAGGATGCTGATCAGCCAGGAATCTGCATGGACCAAGTAAGTGGAAGTGTTACACATGTGTGTCACTTTGCTCATCGCCTCGCTGAAAGCAAAGGCCAAGAATGTGCTTGTGTTTTTGTACCCATACATAAACGATACCTGCTCACTGGTTTATTGTCTATTCACTACAAGCTGATTTCGACACAAATGCATTTGATCTTTTCAGCACACACATACACTCATACAATGGGTGTGGAGGAAGGGTGAGGGATTGGATATGGGGAGGGGGGTTATGTCAATGATAGCGGGGGGTGGGGGAGTAGACAGACAGGGATCAAAGTAAAATCAGACTTCAACATGAGAAGAAGAAAAATCACAGAAATTTACAACTCATCACATTAAGAAACAGTATTTCACATACCCCTTACTTTCCATCAGCGTTGTTTTGCTTTATAAAGTCACGAGATCGGCCTATAATGTCAAGACTGACACAGAAACAAGAATTAACTCACCAAGTAAAACACTACGCAGGGGAAAAAAAAAGAAAAAAAAAAAAGAAAAAAAAAAAAAAGAGGTTGGCACTGTAGTGTAGTGATGCACTCTCTCTGGGGAGAGCAGCCCGAATTTCACACATAGAGATCTGTTGTGATAAAAAGAAATACAAATTTTTTTTTTTTAAAACATATAAAAAGAGTCTCAGCAATACCTGTTTTCAGGTCTGGGACAGCAAACGGATCCACTGACAGGGTTTTGTCCCCATAGTTATCCGGCAGGACAAACACCAGTCTGCACACACACACACACACACAAACAAACAAAAAACAAATGAACAAAACACACACACACACAAACAACAAAACACACACTCACAACCACACACACACCAGTCTGAAGGCAGTTTAACACAGGAAGCATGCAGGCCTGATGGCAGGTTACTATTTCATGGAACAATGACACCAACACCTCTCACTGCCTTTCCCTAAAACCACCTACAGCCCAGAGTCCTGCTCAGTTCATTACTCAGTGCTGACAGCTTCATCGAAAATGATCCAGACTAGGGCTCACCCATGAGAAGCGTCCCAAACTGTCACCACAAGAATTAAGGTGGAGGTTCACTGCATGTAATCCCTGGTCTGTGTTGGTGTCTGAAGGTCTGTACAAAGCGAAAGACTACATGCTCCTATCTATGAGAATTGTGTCACTGCTGTTATCTTTTTCGGTTTCACTGCATGTAATCCCTTGTCTGTGTTCATGTCTGAAGGTCTGTACAAACTGAAAGACATACATATTCCTCCTATATATTCCTCCTATCTATGAGAATTGTGTCACTGCTGTTGTTATCTTTTCAGTTCACTGAATGTAATCCCTGGTCTGTGTTCTTGCCTGAAGGTCTTTACAAAGCGAAAGGTTACATGTTCCTTTCTATGAGAATTGTATCATTGCTGTTGGTATCTTCTCCTTCATTATTATCTTATTCAATTAATTTACACAAAGCAAGCTGTGGATTCAGCTGATCCATTACTAACTGCTATGTTGAACACGAGAGAGAGAGAAAAGAGAGAGAGAGAGAGAGAGAGAGAGAGTGTGTGTGTGAGAGAGAGAGAGAGAGAGAGAGAGAGAGAGAGAGATTGCTAGATCCACTATTTTACCCACAGTATTGTACAAGCACAGACTCTCTCTATCCTGCATTTTTTGTCTTTTTCTGCTGACTACTTGCCTGATAAGCTTTGCTGTCGGTCATGATTAAGACACAAACACCACACACAAGCACACACACACAAGAACCAAACAAACAAATTCTCTCACCTGAAAGTATCTCCCACAGCAACAAACTGGTAACGATTCTTCTGAAGCTTGACTCGCTTCTGTAGAGAAAAACCCAGTCAGAGTAGAATTAATCAATAGTGAAGTGATTGATGGAAGCACTCAACAAAGTTCAACTGAGAGGCACAGAAACCTTTGTGACTGATGTATGATACCAACCAAAATTACTTTAAGAATTACGAGGGAGGGGGTGGGGAATAAAAACACACTAGCATAACAGAGAAAAATTGTGATTTGGTTGTTCCTGCTTTTTTTTTTTTTTCAGTTTAAAAAGCAATTCCGGAGAAGTAAAATGACATGCAGACAGCAGACACTAAAGATTTCTGTCCAAGAAAAAAAAGCAGGAAAAAGATGGTTTGAAAACAAAACACACAAGAGAGGCAAGGCCTTCAAGACTCACTTGTGATACACTTAAAAAAAAAATCCAAGCTTTTTATGTATTGAATATAATTTCAAAATGTAATGTTTAAGATGAGAAAGGTCAGGTTAAAGCAAATTAAGTCCCCTAGCATTAATTACAGAGTAATTTCCCTTTTTTACTATCTGCACCAAAACGTTTGCAAAATAAATAAAACTTCCATGCTTAGCAAAAGAAGTTCCTGTTTGAACAAAAAATGATAATAATGACTGGTTAAACATAGACTCACTTTGTTTACACAAGTGAGTCAAAAAGCAGGAAAAAGATGGTTTGAAAACAAAACACAAAATGGCAGTGAAAATAGCCGACAAATAAAAAACCTTCACTGTTATAAAAGACATGACCAAGATGAGTGCACAGTAACAAAAGAACTGAACAAACAACACCCACATCATCACAGTGATCAAACAACGGTTCTGACTTTACCAGGTCATCAAAATGGGTAAGCACGGTTTGCGTCGTGTTCTGACCACCCTCCCGTGCTGTTAGCAAGTATTTGCGGAGCTGCAAAATCAAAACATCATTAATTATTTTGGGATACAGCTGGAATTTTTGTTTCACATCAGCACACACACACACAAACTTAATATACATACGTATGTATTCATTACGATGATCAGCATCAGTGATAATGCTGATTACAGAAGATTTGAAACAGTTGTCTTGTTACCGGTTACAGTTCACATTTACTTTAAATTCTTACAAACAAAACACAAGGGACAAGGAAAAATTACAGTTCATATCTAAATCCTTGCAGCTGCACCAAATGTAATGGTCCTGTATTGTTTATCATTGTACTGTACTGTACAGTAATGCATTACTTTTTGTCACAACAGATTTCTCTATGTGAAATTCAGGCTGTATCACCATAAGGCAGTGTCACTCTTTTCCTATATCATTTTGCCAGGGACAACCCCTTTGATGCCATGGGTTCTTTTAGGAATGATTAAGAGGATGGAGGAGGGGGTGGGGAATATTACATAAAACCATCTAAGCAAGGAACATCATTTTTTTTACATCAATCTCTCATCCTAAGGACTAGAGCAAGAGAAACAATTTGGACAACAATAAAAAAAAGAGATCAAAATACAAGGAAAACATGTATATCACTACAATCAGCCTCCCAGCTTCCAGATTATCCCACCCTTTATTGCGATTCTTTGCAGAACACTGTGTGTGTGTGTGTGTGTGTGTCTGTGTACGTGTGCGCACACACTTCTTCAACAACAAGGTCAGGTGTCAAACTACTAACCCCTTGACTGTACTGCTGATGTGTAGAGTATATCATAGAACACACAGGTGTTATGTATTGACATAATCTGCACGTCTTTCTTTTCGCTCAGCGTTGCAGAAAAGTCATCTGCTAGGCAAAGAGAATTCGCTCCCTTGATCTTGGGCGTGGGAAGGTGGTGTGTTTGGGTTTGTGACAGTGAGTGAATGGGGGATGTGCATTGTCTCTCTCTCTTGTCTGGACTCTCTATGAGAGTGCTCTGAACAAACTGATGGCAGTATGTTTTTATAAAGTGTGTGTGTGTGTGTGTGTGTGTGTGTGTGTGTGTGTGTGTGTGTGTGTGCTGTGGTTAAAGTTGTATTCCATCTGAGTTATCATTTCTTAGAGTGCTGATAGCATAAAAACAGCATTGTGACATATATATATATATATATATATATATATTATATATATATATATTATATATATATATATATATATTTTTTTTTTTTCTTTCTTTTCTATCATCTTCAATAGCTGGGAGGTTATGAATAAACTAAGATTATAAGCATGATATTTCCATGTTTTTAAACAGAAAATTTCTCAACATACATCATTGCAAAATGTGTAGGCAATGAAAGGAATAATCTCAAGTAAGCAAGCCTGTGAAACATTATCCACACATCTGACCACACACATATAAACAAATGCACTCAAGGCCTGACTAAGCACGTTGGGCTATGCTGCTGGTCAGACATCTGCCAAACGAGAGACATGGTGCAATATGACTATGAATTTATCCCAACGCACTGACACCTCCTTGAGAAACTGAAACTGACCACACCCAATTCCTGCTCCACACACACACACACACACACACACACACACTTACAGGATGCTCTCTGCTAACCCCCTGGTCGTAAGGAAGCTCCACCTCAGACAGATCCACACTGTTATACTTTGGTCTCAGCTGCAGCTCAGGGTTGTCGTTAGGCTGTCCGTCTGGTTTGTACTGCGACAAGGGAAGCAGGTGCTACGTCATTTCACAGGAAGCAAAAAAAAAAATGTATTGTACTGTATTGCGTTGAAAGGTATTGTACCCTACTGTACTGTATTGTATATTTTATATGTACATCTATTCTACAAGCTTGCTTTGTGTATAAGTCTGACTGTTTTAGTCAACCATGAATGTGATCATGTGATGTTCTTGACCACCACACCCACCCCATTGTTGGATCACCTTGAAATATAGGGTGTCCATTTGTCAATTTGAAGGGAAAAAACCGCCGACTGATTTCAGTATATTTTCAGAGTTTTTCCACATGAAAATAGCAGGGAAGCCTTCCAACGCTGTAATCCCCCCAGGGTTCAATGGGTTATAAAGCTGTCCTTTCTTTATTGGATCTTTCTTCAAAATCAAACAATCTCCTTTAAAAGCACCAGTATCTAATTAATTATCTGTCTTTGATTTGAACTGGCTGAACGGTGTGTTGTGAGACAAGGGTGATGACTGGTGAGAACCACATCAACAGACTCTGCAGGACATCAGTCTCCCTTAGTTCACAGCACACGGCACGATGCTACAAGGTAAGGAACTGTGTGATGCATGCATGCACAGACGAGACAAGACAATACATTTTTTTGACAAGAGTTAAACATTAACATATGCAGCTATGCATATGCTGCGAGAGAGAATGTATGTGTAAATATGTGTGTGTGTGGGTGTATGTGAGAGAGAGAGAGAGAGACAGACAGACAGACAGTCAGACACAGACAGACAAACAGAGACAGAGACAGAAAATTTTTCCTTCCAGTAATGGATATTACAGTTTCTCTCATTAAGAGGAAGAAAATATAACACGCACACAGACACACACAGCCTGTTGATCATCTCTCTAATCAACTAAACAACAACCTGCCACTCACGAAAGGTCTGAAGTCTGGGTGAAACAAAATATAGCCGTGGTTGGTGACAGCAAAAGCGTATCCGTTTACACCTAGCTGTTGAGAGAGAAACCATAACACGACAGCGTCAATATTTTATGACCCATGCACCGTCAGGTAAAACATGAAACTAAAGACATAATTAAAAGAAAGGATTGGCAAAAGAATATGTTATCACAGGCTGAAAGGAGGTCATTGTGTGTGTGTGTGTGTGTGTGTACTTGCACACATGATCCATCTGAGAGCTTATGTGAGACAGGAGAGAGGGAGAGAAGGAGCACGAAACAGGGACGACAGACTGACAGACAAAAAGGTCACAGAGAAAGACGAAGACACGAACACCAAGACAAGTTAGTGTTTACACCATCAGGAATCATCGACAAACATCTTGCAGAAAACACCTGCCATTCTTCCTTTTCCAAGCCCCACCATATGCCTTTGTACGGTATTCCTGATTTAATTTCTGCAATACTGTTTTGTTAAACATTATATCATGAAATATGAAAAAAACATTCACAACAGACTAACAGTGAAAGAGAGAGAAAGAGCCAGAGAGAGAAGAGAAAGAGAAGAAAAGAGAGAGACAAGACAAATGGAATACTGTACATCAGCCTTAGGCCATTATACAAACACATGGTGGGGTGGAAGGCTTGGCACACCATGCGGAGGTGGTGGTGGTGGGGGTGAGAGTGGGGGGTGGGGTCTGGAAGAGGTTATGTTCTGGATAAGCGGATCGACAGCAAGCAACATTTGTATTTCTTTTTATCACAGCAGATTTCTCTATGTGAAATTCGGGCTGCTCTCCCCAGGGAGAGCACGTCGCTATAATACAGCGCCACCCATTTTTTTGTATTTTTTCCTGCGTGCAGTTTCATCTGTTTTCCCTATCGAAGTGGATTTTTCTATAGAATTTTTCCAGGAACAACCCTCTTGTTGCCGTGGGTTCTTTTACGTGCGCTAAGTGAATGCTGCACACGGGACCTTGGTTTATCGTCTCATCCGAATGACTAGTGTCCAGACCACCACTCAAGGTCTAGTGGAGGGGGAGAAAATATCGGTGGCCGAGCCATGATTCGAACCAGCGCGCTCAGATTTTCTCGCTTCCTAGGCGGACGCGTTACCTCTATGCCATCACTCCACACATTATCATGATATCAAAGAAAACTGCTAGCAAATCTTAAGAAGGTCAGACAAAGAGATAAAAAGCCGTAGAGAGAAGAGAGAGAGGGCAAGAGAAGCAAGAGACAGAGGTGACAGGAGGGAATACAAATCACATATATTCAAATAATTCCTGAACGATCAGTTTCAATATCAGTATCAGTAGCTCAAGGAGGCGTCACTGCGTTCGGACAAATCCAAATACGCTACACCACATTTGCCAAGCAGATGCCTGACCAGCAGCATAACACAATGCTCTTAGTCAGGCCTTGAGAAAAAGAAAAAAAAAAGAAAGATAATAATAATAACAATATAAAAAAAGAAAAAAAAAAGAGAATAATGATGATAAATAAGCAAATAAATGTAAAACATGCAGGCACACATTCACACATGTATAACAGATATGCAACAAACATGCAGTTTCAGATCATGGCCTGGCTTCGCTGACGAAGATCTAGGAAGGGCGTTGTCCACGTCTGATGCAGGCACGCTCATGGCTGACAAGGCCAATGCGGGAAAAGCAGAGTCGGCCGCAGCGGTTGCAAGGGAAAGTCTGGTCTGGGTTCGCGGCTGCAGCGTCGTGGTTCTTCCTCCTTCTGCGTTTGTCCTCAAGGCTGGCCCTGCGGTTGTTTTCGAAGGAGGAGACAGCTTGGTGGATGGTGCGTCGCCAGGTCTCTCGATCAGCGGCTACTGCGGACCACTGGCGATGGTCAATGTGACAGGCACCGAGAGCTTTCTTCAAGGAGTCTTTGTATCTCTTCTTGGGTGCTCCTCTGTCACGGTGGCCAGTGGACAGTTCGCCATACAGCGCGATCTTGGGCAGGCGGTGGTCTTCCATCCTGGACACGTGCCCTGCCCAACGTAGCTGGGTCTTTAGCAGTACTGCCTCGATGCTGATAGTCTTTGCCTGCTCCAGGACCTCGACATTTGTGATGTAGTCACTCCAGTGGATGCTGAGGATGGTGCGAAGGCAGCGCTGGTGGAAGCGATCAAGCAGTCGTATGTGGTGCCGGTAGGTGACCCAGGTTTCGGAGCCATACAACAGGGTGGGCAGTACAACAGCTCTGTACACGCTGATCTTTGTGTCTTTCTTCAGGTGTTTGTTGTTCCACACTCTCTTGTACAGCCTGCCGAATGCGCTGTTTGCCTTTGCAAGTCTGTTGTCGATCTCCTTGTCGATCTTGGCGTCAGACGAGATGGTGCAGCCTAGGTAGCTGAACTGGTGGACCGACTTCAGCTCTGTCTCACCGATGTTGATGTGAGGAGCGTGGAATTCTTCCCGTGGGGCAGGCTGGTGGAGAACTTCCGTCTTTTTCAGACTGACTTCTAGGCCGAAGAGCTGCGCAGCCTCTGCGAAGCAGGACGTTATACGCTGCAGGGCCGCTTCTGTATGGGCGACGAGGGCAGCATCGTCGGCAAACAGAAGCTCTCTGATGAGTTGCTCCAGTGTCTTGGTGTGGGCCTGTAGCCGCCTCAGGTTGAATAGGCTGCCATCAGTGCGGTATCTGATGAAGATACCGTCGTCGTCGCCAAGATCTTCAGTGGCCTGTTGGAGCATCATGCTGAAGAAGATCGTGAAGAGGGTCGGCGCGAGGACACAACCTTGTTTCACTCCATTTCCAATTGGGAAGGGCTCCGAAAGGTCGTTGCTGTGTCTGACCTGTCCACGTTGTTCCTCATGTAGTTGGATGACCATGCTGAGGAATTTTGGGGGGCATCCTAGACGTTTCATGATCTCCCACAGACCTTTTCTGCTCACGGTGTCGAAAGCTTTCGTGAGATCGACGAATGTCGCATACAGTCCTTTGTTCTGTTCCCGACATTTTTCTTGTAGCTGTCTGAGAACGAAGACCATGTCAGTGGTGCCTCTGTTGGCTCTAAAGCCACACTGACTCTCTGGGAGATGTTCTTCGGCAATAGTAGGCACCAGCCGATTTAGGAGGACTCTGGCGAGGATCTTGCCTGCGATGGAGAGCAGAGTTATCCCCCTGTAGTTGGAGCAGTCCGACTTTTCTCCCTTGTTTTTATACAGGGTGATGATGACTGCGTCACGGAGGTCCTGTGGTAGTTTGCCTTGCTCCCAGCAGCAGACAAAGAGGTTGTGGAGTTTGGAGTGTAGTGCTGGGCCTCCATTCTTCCACGCCTCCGGCGGAATTCCGTCAACCCCTGCTGCCTTGCCACATTTCAGCTGTTCAATGGCCTTGACAGTCTCTTCTAGGGTTGGTAGCTCGTCCAGTTGTACTTTCACTGGCTGTTGTGGGATGCGGAGAATTGCCGAGTCTTGAACCGTGCGGTTGGCGCTGAAGAGGGCCTGGAAGTGTTCCGACCACCTGTTCAGGATCGACATCTTGTCTGTGAAGAGCGCCTGGCCGTCTGCGCTGCGCAAAGGACTCTGGACCTGGTATGAGGGACCGTACACCGCCTTCAAGGCTTCGTATAAGCCCCGGTAGTCACCAGTGTCTGCACAAAGCTGAGCCCTCTCTGCCAGGTTGGTCCACCACCCATTTTGAATCTCACGAAGCTTGCGCTGGAGGTTGCTGCATATGAGCCGGAAGGTTGCTTTCTTCACCGGACAAGACGGTTGTGCAAGGTGAGCCTGGTGGGCTGATCTCTTCTTCGCCAGCAATTCTTGGATCTCCTGGTTGTTTTCGTCAAACCAGTCCTTGTTCTTTTTCGACGAGAACCCTAGGACTTCTTCAGAGGACTGCAGGATGGCTGATTTCAGCTGTGCCCATAGTGATTCTGGAGAGGGGTCTGTGGGGCAACTGGGGTCTACAAGTTTGTCCTGAAGCTTCGCCTGGAATTCAGCTTTCACTTCAGCTGACTGAAAGTTGCCGACCTGGAATTTCTTCCTAGGAGCTCCTCCTTTCTTTGGTTTGGGCTTGAAGTGGAGCCTGAGCTTGCTGCGGACGAGGCGGTGGTCAGTATGACACTCCGCGCTGGGCATCACTCGGGTGTGTAGGACGTCTCGTACGTCTCTCTGGCGCATCAGGATGTAATCAATGAGGTGCCAATGTTTGGACCGAGGATGCATCCACGTTGTCTTCAGGCTGTCCTTCTGCTGGAAAATGGTGTTCGTGATGGTAAACTGCTGCTCTGCACAGAACTCGAGAAGAAGGCGCCCATTGTCGTTGCAATTACCAACGCCATGCTTGCCAAGGACTCCTTTCCAGGCTTCTGAATCTTGGCCAACTCTGGCATTGAAGTCGCCAAGGATGATGACCTTGTCGACAGCAGGGGTGTTCTGAACGAGGTTGCGCAGATCAGTGTAAAACTTGACCTTTTCTGTGGGGTCCGCTTGGAGGGTTGGAGCGTACACGCTGAACAGAGTGGCATGCTGTTTGTTCCGTAGTGGGAGGCGCATGGACATAATTCGGTCTGAGTGTCCTGTTGGCAGGTTTTCAAGCTTGGAGGCAATGGTGCTCCTGACCATAAAGCCTACGCCATAAAGGCGTCTCTCGGTCTCTGGCTTGCCTGACCAGTAGAGGGTGTACCCAGCGCCGTGTTCCTGGAGGCTGCCTTCCCCTGCAAAGCGGACTTCGCTGACGGCAGCAATGTCAATGTTCAGTCTCTGAAGTTCGTGTGCGACTAGAGCGGAACGCCTTTCTGGGTGGTTGCTGTCTGCAGAGTCACGCATGGTTCGGATGTTCCAGCATGCTACCTGTAGTCCTTTTGCACCTAATTGTGAGGCAGGTGCCGGCCTTTTCTTCTCTATTGTTGTTCGACCGCGTTTGGAGATGCCCGTTGACCGCGGTTAGCCAACTGGGGGGTATGGAGATGAGCATTTGTTTGGACCACCTTTTCTAGGCCCCTCTCCGTGTGGAGCAAGCAGTGCTGTCCCTAGAAAAGGCTGCTTGGTCGTTCAGGGTGCTGCCGAGTGATGCTGTCACCTCCGGGTCAACAATCAGGCGACCAATATCCTGAACCGCCTGCATGCAGGATTGGAACTGCGGCTTCCAGTGACATCTTCCACCTGCCGTTTTCGCCCCTTTCCCATCGCTACAGGGCTTGGAATAGTTGGTGGCGCGGACGTGGACGTGTCCTTCAAGCCTGCGCAATGGAATTTTTAGGTGGAGTGCAGTGTGCGCAGTACTGGCCCCACCCTTTACACCCGTGGTTCATCTGCCATAGCCTAGCAAGCTGGGACGGTGACAGTGAGGTCCTCAGGTCGTAGGTTTTATATCAGACTGTCCTTGTCCTAGCCTCTGGCTCAAAAACCTTCCTCGGAGGCACGGGGGCGCGGCTACTGAAAGTCAGGACATGGCCATGGACCCAGGGTCAATGCATGTCGAGACTGTCCTGCATTCCTTAGCACTTCATGGGTTTTACTTCAGACGTTTCCTTGTCTTAGATGGACTGCCTTCCCAGGCTATCGAGCTCCATCTGCCCACATGTGACAGGTAGCACAGGGTTACATGGTACCTGTGGCAGGTACAGACCTGACCTGACCTGTAGTTTCAGATATGAAAACACAAATACGTTTATGTGTATTTGTGTTTTCAGTTTCAGATATGAAAACACAAATACACATAAATGTACACGAGCCCCGACACACACACACACACACCATCTCCCAAATTACCCTGAACAAAACAGTACACACGTCAAAATGATACCAGTGCAGCGACTGCAGAGACCCAGGCTTTGAACAACGACCAACAGACCTGGATGAAACTGGTGAATAGTTCTTCAGTGCGGCATCCCAATGACTCTTCACTGAGCTTAAGGAGAAGAAGACATGCCCGTCTGGGCATATCAAGTGTGTATCATCTTTTATTGCATCATACTGTATTGCCAACAGATTTCTCTCTGTAAAATTCAGGCTGCTCTCCCTTGGAAGGGAGGTTTGGGGGGGAGGGGAGTGGGGGCGTGGGGGATATGGGGGGGTACCAAGACAATGCAGTGCCGCCAATCTTTTTTTTCTTTTGTTTTTCTGCCTGATTGAGTATTTCTTTTTTCTGCTGAAGTGGATTTTTATTCTAAAGAAAAGGGATGACCCTTTTGTTTCAGTGGATTCTTTCAGCTGCAGCAAATGCATGCCACACACAGGGGGCCTCATTTTATCATCTCATCCAAGTGACTAGAATCCAGACCACCACTCAAGGTCTAATGGGAGGAGGAGGAGAAAATCTTGGCATGTGTGGGATTCGATCCCGTACGCTCAGATCCTATCGCTTCTTAAGCGGGTGCGTTACCACTAGACCACTGCTCCAGCCCCGCCACCACTCCACTCTTGTGTGACTGTACCCGTGCCTTTTTTTTTTTCTCTCCCCAGTTTATATTATTCTATTTTATTTTGTTTTTTTTCATCATTTACAATTTTTCCGCCCTGATATGGTTGTGTGTTTTCTGCCTGGTTTCAACAGGCCTTATTACCTGGTATCTTGGGATGAGCTTGACAATGTCGTTTATCCTGATGTCAGTCCCTACCACACCCAGCAAGTTCTTCTCTGGCCTCTCTTCGTGCTTACTCTGAAAAGACAACACAGTAATACATCTTTATTAATCCCACTGGAAATTATCATGTGTGCATTCAAAAGCTCGTCACTCACACCACGGTCTTTTGACCCACAGTCAAGTCCAATATATATCTTTAAAATTTCTTTTTACTACTTGGGATAAACCACTCAAGAACAGACATCTTCTTCTTCCTCTGCGTTCACTCGTATGCTCACGAGTGGGCTTTTACGTGTATGACCGTTTTTACCCCGCCATACTCTGTTTTCGGGGGTGTGCATGCTGGGTATGTTCTTGTTTCCATAACCCACCGAACGCCGACATGGATTACAGGATCTTTAACGTGCGTATTTGATCTTCTGCTTGCATATACACACAAAGGGGGCTCAGGCACTAGCAGGTCTGCACATATGTTGACCTGGGAGATCGTAAAAATCTCCACCCTTTACCCACCAGGCGCCGTCACCGTGATTCGAACCCGGGACCCTCAGATTGACAGTCCAATGCTTTAACCACTCGGTATTACGCCCGTCAAGAACAGACGTCAAGTTTTGACACATTTTGAGAACTGAATATGTAAACTGCTTACCATGTAAACATTTAAGCTGGAAACAGCAAGAATGACAAAGCTGGAAACTCTGAAATGACAGACCGAGGGCAGATCTTAAGAGCCAACAAAGAGTACTTACTGACCTTTCAGTTGTGAACTCATTTGATCAATGAGCTGTGCTAACTTGAGATGATTTCAGGAAATACCACATCAAACTAACATTCTGAATTTTTGTTGTTCATTTTTTGGCACTAAAGAAGACAAGGACCCCTTTGATATTTACATTAAACTGACAGCCTGTTTTGTTGTGTGAGAATTCTGACAGTGGTGACCCCAAACAGTTCTGGTAACCATGACAACACAACACACGTCTTGTAAACAAATTCCAAAGCTCCGTCCGAAAGGCCAATGTTTATGTATCCCTGGACTCAATGTTACTATAACGACTGGTTTCTGTTTGTGCTTGTTCAAACAATCATTGCAAGGAGAAGGACAATAAAGAACATGTGCGACCCAAACTTACCACAGTCTTGTTTGTGCGTGGATCAAACACCGGCATTGCAAAGGACATCACTAGTCCCATACCCTGCAACCGTTCACATGCACTCATAGAGAAAATATAGTTCAATATTTTTGTCCTCAAACATTCGTTGTTAGTCATGTAACTGCCACTGTTGGACAACAGTTAATCAAATGTGTTTGCCATTACAGATAACCCAAGGCAAAGCAAAGGACATCTATAGTCCTCTACCCTGCAACTGTTCACATGCACACACAGAGCAGATATCGTTAAATATCCTTGTCCTCAAAAACCCATTGCTTATGGCTACTGTTGGACATCAATTTATCAAACTTTTTCCCCCATTATAACCCACTGCATGGCAAAGGACAACAAAATACGCATACCCTGCAACTGTTTACATGCACACATAGAGCAGATATTGTCAAATATCCTTGTCCTCAAAACTTCATTGCTTATGGCTATTGCTGGACGTCAAGTAATCAAACATGTTTCCCCATTACAGATAATGCATGGCATGGCAAAAGACATCAAGAGTTGCATACCCTGCAACTGTTCATATGCACACATAAACCAAATATTATTAAATCCATATTGCTATCCTCAACAGTTCACTGTTAATGGCCATTGTTTGAAAGCAATTCATCAAATTTGTTGGCAACACAGGTTACCTAGTTTGGATGTCAATATAAAAATCTCAGAAAAAAAGAAGAGACGATTACCAAAGGAATTTGATATTTCACAATTATCCAGAGAAAACTGAATACAAAGTGGTCCCCCCCCCCACCCACAACAGATATATAACATAAGCAATAGCTTCTCTGTGTATGCATCACACACACGCACACACACACACACTCACACACACAGTCATACACACACACATATGCACACACTCAGTCATACACACACACACAATCATACACACACACACACACAGAATAAGAAAGAAAGTGTGAAACAGATCCAAAAAAACCAAGAGTGAAACAGATAAAAAAAAAAAAAAAAAAAAAAGAGAGTAGAACCTTGAAGGTAGCGCTGTCCTCAAAGGCAGCGTCCAGGTTGTTGGTCATGTGGGGCATGCTGCTGATGACCGGCGACTGGGCCGTCGGGTAGTCCAGGTAGATGGCGCTCCACACGTCGTGACTCGACTTGTTCTGCACCAGGGGCCGACTCAGCACCTTGATGTATTGCTGTCCAGCAACCAACACACACAGGTCAGACGATTTTTGTACCAATGATTATTACTGTCTCTGCAAAGTTGATATATATACATGTGTGTGAGTGTGTGAGTGTGCGTGTGTGTGTGTGTGTGTGTGGTGTGGTGTGTGTGTGTGTGTGTGTGTGTGTGTGTGTGTGTGTGTGTGTGTGTGTGTGTGTGTGCGTGCATTGGTGTGATGTGGTGTGTGTGTGTGTTTGTGTGTGTGTGTGTGTGTGTGAACTCAGACGTTTGGTGGCTTTGTGTGTGTGTGTGTGTGTGTGTGTGTGTGTGTGTGTGTGTGTGTGTGTGTGTGTGTGTGTGTGTGTGTTTTGCAAGTGAATGCATATTCACATGCGTATCACATGCAATACTGCAATGCAACCAGCTAGCCAACCAACCATAATAAATCAACATTGTCATACAATATGATAATAAAAAACTAAGTCAAGATAAAATAACAATGATGACAACAAGAAGAAATAAATCAACAAATTCTATCATTCAAAGTACAGTAATTTTTCCTTAAAAACTACACCAGCACAGGGACCAATCAATGCTGGAATTTTCAGTCTATTTAAAAAAAACAAAACTAACAAAAGTGAAGATACTGGTATTTTCAGTCTACTTTTTTTTTTTTATCTGTAACAAAACTGAAGACAACATTTACAATCAGCAAAATCTCTCCTTTCATTTGAGGGAAGACAAAAGCATATAAGCCTCTCTTAAAAGCAGAACAAATTCATGACACAGAAAATAGCCTACAAGAGTAACACATACCCTAGTCCATACAAGCTATCAAAGTAGCCCAATCAAATGTTGTCTACTCAGCTACAACAAAGATTAAGTCTGATCTTTCAGAACAGATTATAACACCTTCAGCTTGTAAAACCCCAACAACATTCAAATCATGTTGCATACAGCCCAGCTAAGCACACTGGGGCCATTCTCAACAGCGTTACAAACAAAATGACAGCATGGTTTAGAACCAAATGAAATAAACTCAGACTTCATCCTAAGCCACTACAAATCACTTTCAATTCCAGACTGCCACAATAATTGAAACTTATCTCACCTGGACGTTTTCTTGCACGTCTGCCTTTGTTGAGATGTGAGTAAATTCTCCTGTTGGGAACAAAGTTATGAAGATCAAACAATTGGGTTTCGTGTAAATCCTTGTCAACTTTTAACACATATGATAAGCATACAGACAAGACACACAGTTTAACAAGGGATCATTCTGCGTAAAACAAATGATGTAAAAGATGACAAAACTTACAGTTTCTCCGAATTTCTACAAAAGAAAGCATGTGTGTGGCAATTTCAGCCAGTGATCAATGGAGATTATGCAGTACAATCAGAGAAATGTTACCTAAAAGTCAGCTTTACATAACTGAGGCACTGAAAACACTGTGCTGAAACTTACCCTTGTTAACACAGGCCATCCACTGAACCTTTCGATCATCAGAAACCTCCTTGCCAATCAAGTAGGTGAATATTCTGGTCTGCAAAAATAATAAACATCAATTATTCACATACTCTGGGTTCAATCCAAACTGCTTCTGCACCGGCAGAACAACAGCAACAACAAAAGAGACGCAAGTTTGCTTCCTATAATTTAATTCTAGATGCGTTCTTTGTAAGTTTTCTTATCTTCCAGAGAAAACTGATCACAGGCCATGCCCCTGCCTGGTTTCATCTGCTAAGCTGCGTTTAACACAACTCTCAGGTGTTCTGAGTTGCAGAAACATACCACATCACAAAATAGATTACACATTCACACCCTCGTTATTCCTTTTTGGGGGGCTGACTCATTGTCCATACCACTGCAGTGGCCTTACCCTTATGTCACCTGTCCCGAAGTCCCCTACACAGCCACACCAAGGGTCATCTGTTGCAGTCCACAGGGAACTATCAGTGGTAAACGTCACCATTAGGCCACAGACCAGAGGACACCCTGCACTGCTGCTGAATAACTCTATCTTTAGTGGTGTTCAGAAAGGAGGAAGATGGCAGAATGGTTAAACTCACTCTGGACGACAGAACGCTATAGCGGTTTCGACAATTAAAAATTTTCCCACATTTTCCTCATGGGGTAGCATAACAATCGCAGTGGAATTTTTTGGAGCAAACTAGATCATGACAGCAGCTTTTACCACTGCTGAAGTGACTGAAATGCTTCAGACTGAAGGTTTCGACATCGACGAGGATGATGAAGACATTGAATAAAGTATCTGCAGTGAAGAAAGCTACCAGCAAGAAGGTACTGATAGTGACTCAGCTTCTGAGAGCAGTGAAGAGGGAGGGGGGTGGGCATTCACACAACATGAAGAGATGGGTCAGTGGGTCAAGTACTGTGAGTTTCATTCAGTTACTTTATGTTTTGTATTTTTTGTGATTTTTTTTTCTAACCCTAACAAATGGGTCGTCTGTAGGGAAAAGCAAGGGAGAAAACTATTCATCTGGAGTAAGTTATGATGCTTATCTGCCAATAAAGCGTCTGTGAGTATCTGGTTATCCTGGCCTCACCAGTTCTCCCCAGTTTGACTGGAAAATCACTCCGAGCGTCCACTCATTCATTCATAAGAGATGATAAACCATGGTTCCAGGTGCAGTGCACCCTTTGCGCATTGAAAAAGAACACATGCCAACAAAAAATACAAAGTTGGCATTAAATTAAATACAAAGTTGCGTGTCTCTCCTATTCTGCTTTCCACTCCGCAGGACCTGCACATCTTTCTGACCTTATCAGTGTTTATTCTCCCACAAGAAATCCCTGCTCTTCCTCTGACTGTTACCTTTTGAAACTTATTCATGTCAATACAAGAACCTATGGTGAACGTTCTTTTTTCTTTGCTGCTCCTCACATCTGGAACAACCTTCTTCATCATATCTATGCATCTGATTCTATTTCTGCTTTTCGCTCAACACTGAAAAACTCATCTTTTTAAAACCTATCTATAAGCACTCTCAGCTTCCTTGTTCTCCAACACCACCCATGTCAGCTCACTTTGGATGCATGAAGAGTGGGAGGGGGAGAGTGTGTGTGTGTCGGGAGGGAGAGAAGGGGTTTTGAGAAATAGTGGTCATGAATGTTTTATGTAACTTGTAATATTTTTCTTTCATGTAAAGTGCCCTGAGCTCTTAGAGTGAAAGGGCACTGTATAAATGTACATTATTATTATTATTATTATTATCATCAAAAACTTTTGTCCTCTGGCAAAATTTGGTAGAAGAAATCCACTGTGATAGTACACAATCTTCCAAGCATGGAAGTGGAGGGGCATCTGAACTGAAGCCACCATGACAGTATGATTTGAAAGGCTGCAGAAGCTGGCACAATTTTTTAACATTCTGACGATGAATGATCACAATGCTGTTAATGTAAGGGTTTGGCACAGTTCAAATGTAAGGGTTTGGCACAGTTCAACTCTGTAGCTTGCACTGTGTTCAGTTCTAAAGTTGGACAATTTTTCATCCACACCTGTGAATTCTGAATCGTATTTTGCTATGTTGAGTGTCTGTGTTCTCCCTGAATGCACTTGATTTCACACTGTACTGCAGTGTTTTTAACTCTTTCACCACCAAGTTTCTGTATGATAAACTCCCCCTAGCACCAAACATTTTGGAAATGATGCCCTCAGTCACAGGCTTTGGTCCATGTCAAAACACAATGGACTTGTTCACTTCAAACTTGGTCATGGAGCAAAGGTTAGTCACTGTTCTATTGGCAGGGAACCCAGCTGCAGCTGTCGAGCTCTGTCACAGTTTGAAAAATGGTCTTGACAACATGGCCCCTCAATGTCGACAAAAGCTGCCAATGGCAGTGCACTGTCTTGTCAACGAAAGTCACCAGTGGCGGTGAAAAAGTTAACTCTCTCCATACGAACGGCGAAAGAGACGACGTTAACAGCGTTTCACCCCAATTACCATCATCAAAATATTGCAAGCGGAAGGCTCTTATACTGAAGACGTGAATGTTGACAAAGAATACCACAAAGAAGCTAAAGGTTGGGTCATTCAGACACCCAACATCCGAGGGGTCTGTGTAGAGGAGAAGAGAGGACTGGCCGTACTGAGTGAGTTAAAGCCTTTCCAACAAGGCTTCACATTTCTTGCTGTTCTTGTCAAGCTCTGAAATCAGTGCATTCACCAAGCAGGAAGAGAGAGAGAGAATCTGAGTACACAGGTTTGAATCTCACACTTGCAAGTACTTTCTCCCCATTCACTAGACAGTGAGTGGTTGTCTGGATGCTAGTCATTCAGATGGAGACAATAAACTATGGTCCCATGTACAGCATGCACTTTGCTAAAGGAACAACAGCAACAAAAAGGGTTGTCCCTGTGGAAATTCTGAAGAAAAATCCACTCTGATAGGAAAAAAACATACCCTGCAAGCAGGAACAAAAACGAAAACACTGTAGTGACACATTCTCCCCAGGGAAAGCAGCCTTAAATTTACACAAAGAGTAACACAATATAACACAATGCAATGCAATGCAATACAATGCAAAACAATACATTGCAATAAATACCTCCACCCTGTTCCACTTGTTACAAACAAGGGCTGTAAGTGGCAGTCACTCTTTGCACCCAACAATTCAGACCTGGACTGCTGACATGGGTGCTATCCTGTGTCTACTTGCCTAGTGTTTCCCCATGTGGACCTTTGACTTACCGCTTTTTGTGGCCAGTTTGATTTATTATAGATGTCCACATAGTTCTCTGGAGCTCCATCTGTGATGATCATAATGGCCTTGTTGCAGATAGAGCCACCTCCTGTTTTTTGTTCCTGTACGAATAAAAAACAAACCAAACTTATTTCCACAGAAAGAGAGAATTATAACATGACAGATCAACCTTGTCTCCAAGTAAAAGATCAACAAAGTCTCCACGTCATGCCTTTTATTATCACTTGTCGATATTTTACTTATTTAGCCTCAAAAGTTTGCAGTGAACTTTCAACAGCCTTTTCCCAGTGCTTCAGTGTGAACAGTATTCTCAAAATTATTTTACTCCTGACCAATTTTGATTCCAGCCACAATGTGAAAACAATGTTCAAGCACATTAGCTCCCACTATTTTTTTCCAGTTGTTACCACAGAACAATGAAAAATATTAAACAAATTAATTAATGCCATACTGATGCATACTGTTTTTGACGGCTGTGGAAGGCTAAGTGGAGAAGGGCAGATATAGGAGTCATGTTTCAAATGTATCAAATCTTGACTTTGAAAAAGAGAACCACACGGAACAAAAACTAAAACATTTTCTTTCCATTTTTCAGAAGGCTTACAATATGATGAAAAGGACCTCAAATTATCTTATATTAAAAAAAAAACAAACCCTGACATCATCAGTATTCATTAAAGTTTAAAGTAGTGTCATCAAACTGTATTAAGTATATAAAAATGTTCCTGAATAATAATATATTGACTGAAAATGTTAATGCAAAACCGTGGCCTACACTGCAGTACACAGTCGTTGCGGAAGGGATGGCTGGAAAGGCCATCCATATATCTACAAGTCTGCCAAGTTTAATGTCAACAGACATAGTTCAAGGGAAAATGCCAACATTAAAGTTTACCCCAGACACACACCTATACATACATACATACATAAGCCAACACAGACAGACACAGACAAGCACAACAAGGCTATTACACATTCACATTGTTTATGCTACTGCTAGTTAGCAAAAAGTCCCCAACAGAAACACAGATATATCACAATTTTTTCAAAAATACACGGAACAGCTTAATCCTTTCAATGCCAAGTTTCTGTGTGAAAAACACTCACTACAGCAAAATGTTTTAGAAATGATGCTCTTAGTCACAGGCTTCGGTTCATGACAAAACAACACAATGGACTTGTTCACTTCAAACTCAAACCGGAGGCATAGGTTAGTCATTGTTCTATTGGCAGGAAACTGGCTGCAGCTGTCGAACTTTGTTAGAATGTGAAAAATGGTCTTATCAACATGACCTCTCGATGTCAACAAAAGCTGCCAATGGTGGTGCACTGTCTTGTCAACTAAAGTCGCCTATGGCGCTGAAAGATTTAATGCCTCAAAGGATACCACGATATCACAAACAACAGAGAACCATTCACTGAAGCACAGCACAAACCTCTTTAAAAAGCCTGAATGCCAGGGTGAGGGCTTTTCGGAAGTCGGCCATGTCCCTGGTGGAGATGTCCATGATCTTTTCCTTCATCCGCCGAATGTTGTCCACGTTGGCCGGCATCATCGTGCCATTGAAGCAGGGGTCCACATACTCTGGTTCCTTAGAAAACTGCAGGGAGAAAAATATCATATGCACGTCACACAGTTTGTCTTTAAACCAGGGGTCCACACACTACTGGTTCCTAAGAAAACTGCAGGGACAAAAACATAACATACATGTCAAACAGTTTGTCTTTAAACCGGGGGTCCACACACTACTGGTTCCTAAGAAAACTGCAGGGACAAAAACATAACATACATGTCAAACAGTTTGTCTTTAAACCGGGGGTCCACACACTACTGGTTCCTAAGAAAACTGCAGGGACAAAAATATCACATGCACGTCAAATGGTTCATCATTTAAACAAGGTCCACATACTCTGGTTCCTAAGAAAACTGCAGGGACAAAAATATCACATGCACGTCAAATGGTTCATCATTTAAACAAGGTCCACATACTCTGGTTCCTAAGAAAACTGCAGGGACAAAAATATCACATGCATGTCAAACGGTTTGTTTTTAAACAGGGGGTCCACACACTACCGGTTCCTTATAAAACTGCAGGGAACAAAAATTTGCATGCAAATCAAATGGTTTATGATTTAAACAGGTGTCCACATACTGGTTCCTTAGAAAACTGCAAGGACAAAAAAATCACATGCAAGTCAGTTTATCTTTTTTTACATGGGTCAACGCAACCTGGTTCCTTTGAAAAGTGATACAAAATGTATTCTGGTACACTAACCCTTTTTTATTTGCAAAATAAGCTTGTGACTTGACCTTCTGACCTTGATTTTCCGCAACATGTTATGACCCAGCTATGACCAATTGCTGCATTAACTCTGATGGAAAAAAAAAGTATTTCATTCCAAGCAAAATCTTTGATCTAAAGCTGTGCAATTAGTGGAAATATGAAAACAACAATCATGCTTCCTTATCACACCACAGTGTGCTTTTTATTGTTGATATTTTTCATTTTTTGTTTGTTGTTGTTTCTTGGGGGGATATGGATCCATGTAATTCAGGATATGGAAGGGGGTGCCTTAATTAAGCAAAGACTGCTTAAAAAGGAATGCTTTAAGATTTATTTTCAAGGATCAAGTGAGGAACTGTGACAGACTAAAAAAAGGCACAGGTTTGTATAGCTGAAGAACAAAAAAACAACAACACACAAACCCCTCCCCCACCATGTTCCTCATCCCTTTCAAATTAGCTTGCGCTGGTCTGAATGCTTCATCTTTTAGAAAGGAAAAGGGATAGAAAGTGGATTGTGAGCCAGGAGCATTTTCTTTTTTCTCTGATAACCCAACCCCCCCCCCCCCCCCCCATGGCAAAATGCTGACCTACTGCATTGTGTTCTATTGTTTTGTATTGTGTTATATTGCATTGCATTGCACTGTATTGTATTATACTGTACTGTACTGTACTGTATTGTATTGTACTGTATTGATCTCATTCATCCTTACATACCCTCACGCCAACTCCGCTCTTCTTCTCACAACTGTATGCTTAGGATTTCCCCTGCTCGAACCAACGTATAGCCAACGCAGTTTTTCATACCAAGCCCCCTTTCTTTGGTATCAACTTCCTCAGCCTCTCCGTCACTCATCTTCGCTGCAATCTTTCAAATCCAGTCTGAAGACCCACCTTTTCCCCTCCAGATTAATTCTCAACAGCTCATCCGTTTCCAGCACAAACTAAAATGACTATTTGTGTTTTGATAGTTTCAGGATTTGTTGGTGGTATTTTTGATTGTGTACTATTTACGAGTGTGCGCTATGACTTGTGTGTGTGTGCGTGCACGTGTGCTTGTGTGTAATAATAATTTGTCAACAGAATTTTTGCCAGGGACCACGCTTTTATTGCTGTGGGCTCTTTTACCTTCACTAAGTGCATGCTACACACCTGTTTACTGTCTCAGCTGAAAAACTAGTTTCCAGACCACCGCTCAAGGTCTAGCAAAGGGGGAGAGTGGAATTTGATCATACATGTGCTATTCACTTCTTTCCAAGGTAGACGTGTTACCAACAGGCCACCAGTGTACAGTGAGGCCCTATGTGGTCTTCTGGACTTTAGTGTAGCAGTCAAGAAAGAAATATGTGTGAGGTGGGCGTATTGTGTACAGTGACTATGTAGTGGTTGGTGTATTGTGTATAGTGACTATGTAGTGGTTGGTGTATTGTGTACAGTGACTATGTAGTGGTGGGTGTATTGTGTACAGTGACTATGTAGTGGTTGGCGTATTGTGTATAGTGACTATGTAGTGGTTGGTGTATTGTGTACAGTGACTATGTAGTGGTTGGCGTATTGTGTATAGTGATGTGTTGTGTATAGTGACTATGTAGTGGTTGGCGTATTGTGTATAGTGACTATGTAGTGGTGGGCGTATTGTGTATAGTGACTATGTAGTGGTTGGCGTATTGTGTATAGTGACTATGTAGCGGTTGGCTTATTGTGTTTAGTGACTGTGTAGTGGTTGGTCTATTGTGAATAGTGACTGTGTAGTGGTTGGTCTATTGTGAATAGTGACTGTGTAGTGGTTGGCGTATTGTGTATAGTGACTATGTAGTTGTTGGCGTATTGTGTATAGTGACGTGTTGTGTATAGTGACTATGTAGTGGTTGGCGTATTGTGTATAGTGACTATGTAGTGGTTGGCGTATTGTGTATAGTGACGTGTTGTGTATAGTGACTATGTAGTGGTTGGCGTATTGTGTATAGTGACATGTTGTGTATAGTGACTATGTAGTGGTGGGTGTATTGTGTACAGTGACTATGTAGTGGTTGGTGTATTGTGTACAGTGACTATGTAGTGGTTGGTGTATTGTGTACAGTGACTATGTAGTGGTTGGTGTGTTGTGTTTAGTGAATATGTAGTGGTTGGTGTATTGTGTATAGTGACTATGTAGTGGTTGGTGTGTTGTGTTTAGTGACTATGTAGTGGTTGGTGTGTTGTGTTTAGTGACTATGTAGTTGTTGGTGTATTGTGTATAGTGACTATGTAGTGGTTGGTGTATTGTGTATAGTGACTATGTAGTGGTTGGTGTATTGTGTATAGTGACTATGTAGTGGTGGGCGTATTGTGTATAGTGACTATGTAGTTGTTGGTGTATTGTGTATAGTGACTATGTAGTTGTTGGTGTATTGTGTATAGTGACTATGTAGTTGTTGGTGTATTGTGTATAGTGACTATGTAGTTGTTGGTGTATTGTGTATAGTGACTATGTAGTGGTTGGTGTATTGTGTATAGTGACTATGTAGTGGTTGGTGTATTGTGTATAGTGACTATGTAGTGGTTGGCGTATCGTGTATAGTGTGACTATGTAGTGGTTGGCGTATCGTGTATAGTGACTATGTAGTTGTTGGTGTATTGTGTATAGTGACTATGTAGTGGTGGGCGTATTGTGTTTAGTGACTATGTAGTGGTTGGCATATTGTGTTTAGTGACTATGTAGTGGTGGGTGTATCGTGTATAGTGACTATGTAGTGGTTGGCGTATTGTGTATAGTGACTATGTAGTGGTTGGCATATTGTGTTTAGTGACTATGTAGTGGTTGGCGTATCGTGTACAGTGACTATGTAGTGGTGGGCGTATTGTGTTTAGTGACTATGTAGTGGTTGGCATATTGTGTTTAGTGACTATGTAGTGGTGGGTGTATCGTGTATAGTGACTATGTAGTGGTTGGCGTATTGTGTATAGTGACTATGTAGTGGTTGGCATATTGTGTTTAGTGACTATGTAGTGGTTGGCGTATTGTGTATAGTGACTGTGTAGTGGTTGGTGTATCGTGTATAGTGACTATGTAGTGGTGGGCGTATTGTGTTTAGTGACTATGTAGTGGTTGGCATATTGTGTTTAGTGACTATGTAGTGGTGGGTGTATCGTGTATAGTGACTATGTAGTGGTTGGCGTATTGTGTATAGTGACTATGTAGTGGTGGGCGTATTGTGTTTAGTGACTATGTAGTTGTTGGTGTATTGTGTTTAGTGAATATGTAGTGGTGGGCGTATTGTGTATAGTGACTATGTAGTTGTTGGTGTATTGTGTATAGTGACTATGTAGTGGTTGGTGTATTGTGTATAGTGACTATGTAGTGGTTGGTGTATTGTGTATAGTGACTATGTAGTGGTTGGTGTATTGTGTATAGTGACTATGTAGTGGTGGGCGTATTGTGTTTAGTGACTATGTAGTTGTTGGTGTATTGTGTATAGTGACTATGTAGTGGTGGGCATATTGTGTATAGTGACTATGTAGTGGTTGGTGTATTGTGTATAGTGACTATGTAGTGGTGGGCGTATTGTGTATAGTGACTATGTAGTGGTTGGTGTATTGTGTATAGTGACTATGTAGTGGTTGGTGTATCGTGTATAGTGACTATGTAGTGGTTGGCGTATTGTGTATAGTGACTATGTAGTGGTTGGCGTATTGTGTATAGTGACTATGTAGTGGTGGGCGTATTGTGTATAGTGACTATGTAGTGGTGGGCGTATTGTGTATAGTGACTATGTAGTGGTTGGTGTATCGTGTACAGTGACTATGTAGTGGTTGGCGTATTGTGTACAGTGACTATGTAGTGGTGGGCGTATTGTGTATAGTGACTATGTAGTTGTTGGTGTATTGTGTATAGTGACTATGTAGTGGTGGGCGTATTGTGTTTAGTGACTATGTAGTTGTTGGTGTATTGTGTATAGTGACTATGTAATGGTTGGCGTATCGTGTATAGTGACTATGTAGTGGTTGGCGTATCGTGTATAGTGACTATGTAGTGGTGGGTGTATTGTGTATAGTGACTATGTAGTTGTGGGTGTATTGTGTATAGTGACTATGTAGTGGTTGGCGTTTAGTGTATAGTGACTATGTAGTGGTTGGCGTATTGTGTATAGTGACTATGTAGTGGTTGGCGTATTGTGTATAGTGACTATGTAGTGGTTGGCGTATTGTGTATAGTGACTATGTAGTTGTTGGTGTATTGTGTATAGTGACTATGTAGTGGTTGGTGTATTGTGTTTAGTGACTATGTAGTGGTTGGTGTATCGTGTATAGTGACTATGTAGTGGTTGGCGTATTGTGTATAGTGACTATGTAGTGGTTGGTGTATTGTGTTTAGTGACTATGTAGTGGTTGGTGTATCGTGTATAGTGACTATGTAGTTGTTGGTGTATTGTGTATAGTGACTATGTAGTGGTTGGTGTATTGTGTATAGTGACTATGTAGTGGTTGGCGTATTGTGTATAGTGACTATGTAGTGGTTGGCGTATTGTGTATAGTGACTATGTAGTGGTTGGCGTATCATGTACAGTGACTATGTAGTGGTTGGTGTATTGTGTATAGTGACTATGTAGTGGTTGGCGTATTGTGTATAGTGACTATGTAGTGGTTGGTGTATTGTGTATAGTGACTATGTAGTGGTTGGTGTATTGTGTATAGTGACTATGTAGTGGTTGGTGTATCGTGTACAGTGACTATGTAGTGGTGGGTGTATTGTGTATAGTGACTATGTAGTGGTTGGCGTATTGTGTATAGTGACTATGTAGTGGTTGGTGTATCGTGTATAGTGACTATGTAGTGGTTGGCGTATTGTGTATAGTGACTATGTAGTGGTTGGCGTATTGTGTATAGTGACTATGTAGTGGTTGGCGTATTGTGTACAGTGACTATGTAGTGGTTGGCGTATTGTGTATAGTGACTATGTAGTGGTTGGTGTATCGTGTATAGTGACTATGTAGTGGTTGGCGTATTGTGTATAGTGACTATGTAGTGGTGGGCGTATTGTGTATAGTGACTATGTAGTGGTTGGCGTATCGTGTATAGTGACTATGTAGTGGTTGGCGTATTGTGTATAGTGACTATGTAGTGGTTGGCGTATTGTGTACAGTGACTATGTAGTGGTTGGTGTATTGTGTATAGTGACTATGTAGTGGTGGGTGTATTGTGTATAGTGACTATGTAGTTGTGGGTGTATTGTGTATAGTGACTATGTAGTGGTTGGCGTTTAGTGTATAGTGACTATGTAGTGGTTGGCGTATTGTGTATAGTGACTATGTAGTGGTGGGCGTATTGTGTATAGTGACTATGTAGTGGTTGGTGTATCGTGTATAGTGACTATGTAGTGGTTGGCGTATTGTGTATAGTGACTATGTAGTGGTTGGCGTATTGTGTATAGTGACTATGTAGTGGTTGGCGTATTGTGTATAGTGACTATGTAGTGGTTGGCGTATTGTGTATAGTGACTATGTAGTGGTTGGTGTATCGTGTATAGTGACTATGTAGTGGTTGGCGTATCGTGTATAGTGACTATGTAGTGGTTGGCGTATTGTGTATAGTGACTATGTAGTGGTTGGTGTATTGTGTATAGTGACTATGTAGTGGTGGGTGTATTGTGTATAGTGACTATGTAGTGGTTGGCGTATTGTGTATAGTGACTATGTAGTGGTTGGTGTATTGTGTATAGTGACTATGTAGTTGTTGGTGTATTGTGTATAGTGACTATGTAGTGGTTGGCGTATCGTGTACAGTGACTATGTAGTGGTTGGCGTATTGTGTATAGTGACTATGTAGTGGTGGGCGTATTGTGTATAGTGACTATGTAGTGGTGGGCGTATTGTGTACAGTGACTATGTAGTGGTTGGCGTATTGTGTATAGTGACTATGTAGTGGTTGGCGTATTGTGTATAGTGACTATGTAGTGGTTGGTGTATTGTGTATAGTGACTATGTAGTTGTTGGTGTATTGTGTATAGTGACTATGTAGCGGTTGGCGTATTGTGTATAGTGACTATGTAGTGGTTGGCGTATTGTGTTTAGTGACTATGTAGCGGTTGGTGTATTGTGTTTAGTGACTATGTAGTGGTGGGCGTATTGTGTATAGTGACTATGTAGTGGTTGGCGTATTGTGTATAGTGACTGTGTAGTGGTTGGTGTATTGTGTATAGTGACTATGTAGTGGTTGGCGTATTGTGTATAGTGACTATGTAGTGGTTGGCGTATCGTGTACAGTGACTATGTAGTGGTGGGCGTATTGTGTATAGTGACTATGTAGTGGTTGGCGTATTGTGTATAGTGACTATGTAGTGGTTGGTGTATCGTGTATAGTGACTATGTAGTGGTTGGTGTATTGTGTATAGTGACTATGTAGTGGTTGGTGTATCGTGTATAGTGACTATGTAGTGGTTGGTGTATCGTGTATAGTGACTATGTAGTGGTTGGCGTATTGTGTATAGTGACTATGTAGTGGTTGGCGTATTGTGTATAGTGACTATGTAGTGGTGGGTGTATCGTGTATAGTGACTATGTAGTGGTTGGTGTATCGTGTATAGTGACTATGTAGTGGTGGGCGTATCGTGTATAGTGACTATGTAGTGGTTGGCGTATTGTGTATAGTGACTATGTAGTGGTGGGTGTATCGTGTACAGTGACTATGTAGTGGTGGGTGTATTGTGTATAGTGACTATGTAGTTGTTGGTGTATCGTGTATAGTGACTATGTAGTGGTGGGTGTATTGTGTATAGTGACTATGTAGTGGTTGGCGTATTGTGTATAGTGACTATGTAGTGGTTGGCGTATTGTGTATAGTGACTATGTAGTGGTGGGCGTATCGTGTACAGTGACTATGTAGTGGTTGGTGTATTGTGTATAGTGACTATGTAGTGGTTGGCGTATTGTGTACAGTGACTATGTAGTGGTTGGCGTATTGTGTATAGTGACTATGTAGTGGTTGGTGTATCGTGTATAGTGACTATGTAGTGGTTGGCGTATCGTGTATAGTGACTGTGTAGTTGTTGGTGTATCGTGTATAGTGACTATGTAGTGGTTGGCGTATTGTGTATAGTGACTATGTAGTGGTTGGCGTATTGTGTATAGTGACTATGTAGTGGTGGGCGTATTGTGTATAGTGACTATGTAGTGGTGGGTGTATCATGTATAGTGACTATGTAGTGGTTGGTGTATTGTGTTTAGTGACTATGTAGTGGTTGGCGTATTGTGTATAGTGACTATGTAGTGGTTGGCATATTGTGTATAGTGACTATGTAGTGGTTGGCGTATTGTGTATAGTGACTATGTAGTGGTTGGCGTATTGTGTATAGTGACTATGTAGTGGTTGGTGTATCGTGTATAGTGACTATGTAGTGGTTGGTGTATCGTGTATAGTGACTATGTAGTGGTTGGCGTATTGTGCATAGTGACTATGTAGTGGTGGGCGTATTGTGTATAGTGACTATGTAGTGGTGGGCGTATTGTGTATAGTGACTATGTAGTGGTTGGCGTATTGTGTACAGTGACTATGTAGTGGTTGGCGTATTGTGTATAGTGACTATGTAGTGGTTGGTGTATCGTGTATAGTGACTATGTAGTGGTTGGCGTATCGTGTATAGTGACTGTGTAGTTGTTGGTGTATCGTGTATAGTGACTATGTAGTGGTTGGCGTATCGTGTACAGTGACTATGTAGTGGTTGGTGTATCGTGTATAGTGACTATGTAGTGGTGGGTGTATCGTGTACAGTGACTATGTAGTGGTGGGTGTATCGTGTATAGTGACTGTGTAGTGGTTGGTGTATCGTGTACAGTGACTATGTAGTGGTTGGCGTATTGTGTACAGTGACTATGTAGTGGTGGGCGTATTGTGTATAGTGACTATGTAGTGGTTGGCGTATTGTGTATAGTGACTATGTAGTGGTGGGCGTATTGTGTATAGTGACTATGTAGTGGTTGGCGTATTGTGTATAGTGACTATGTAGTGGTGGGCGTATTGTGTATAGTGACTATGTAGTGGTTGGTGTATTGTGTATAGTGACTATGTAGTGGTTGGCGTATTGTGTATAGTGACTATGTAGTCAACACACACTGGCTGCAGCGTTCAACAGGAGCTACAAACAGCAAGGTGTTCAAAGCGCTTGCTACACTTGGGACCTTGGTTTATCGTTTCATCTGGATGACTCTTGTACTGTATTGTATTGTATCACTTTTCTTGTCAAAACAGATTTCTCCAGGGTTCCCAGGTGGTGGGCATGAAGCCAAAAAAGGACCTTTAAAGGACTTTATAAGGACCTCAAATCAGTTTAAAAGGACCTTTGCCGACATGACTTTACAGTACACCCCAATCTATTTGACATGCAGAACAGCAGACACTTACCTCTCATAAATGGAAGAAGAGCTAATCCCATTTGACTGTTGTATTTAGTCTTTGCAATTCACGTCACTGTAGGCTAGGCCTAAGCAAAGCAGCAGCAGCAGGCGTGACTAACAGCCACTGTACCACGCTTCGCGTCTGCCACCGAGCAGAAAGCGCACTACTGTTAGGGCCTAGGCCTATAGGCTGTATCCTCCTACAGTAAGTACTGAGTTTCAGACGATCGCGTCGGCATCTTTCAACGCGCTTTGCAACTTGCGGTTTTGGTGTCGAAGGTGTTTCAGTTTCGTTCTCAAGTCTCTTTCTCTTCATAAAACAGGACTTAACAGTACCTTTCAAAAATTAAAAGGACCTCCAGATGAGTTAAAAGGACCAACTTGCTGAATCAAAACACTTAAAAGGCCTTTTGACCAAAATCCAATTCCTAAGGACTTAAAAGGACTTGAAAGGACCCTACGAACCTTGTTTCTCTCTGTGAAATTCGGGCCACTCTCCCCAGGGAGAGCATGTCACTACACTGAGAGCACCTCCCTCCCCCCATCTTTTGTTTGTTTTTTGTTTTTTTTTGCCTGCAATTTTATTTGTTTTCCTATCAAAGTAGATTTCGCTACAGAATTTTGAAAGGAACAACCCTTTTCCTGCCATGGGTTCTTTCACATGTGCTAAGTGCATGCTGCACGTGGGACCTCAGTTTATCGTTAGCATCCAGACCACCACTCAAGGT
Organism: Babylonia areolata; assembly: GCF_041734735.1. NCBI lineage: Eukaryota > Metazoa > Mollusca > Gastropoda > Neogastropoda > Buccinidae > Babylonia > Babylonia areolata. The sequence continues at coordinate 4,598,507 of NC_134900.1, read as the reverse complement.
CTAGTGGAGGGGGAGAAATATTGGCGACTGCGGGATTCGAACCAGTGCGCTCAAGACTCTCTCACTTCCTAGCTGGACACATTACCACTAGGCCATCACTCCACTGTCAGGGGCGCAGTTTTGGGTTTTTTTTTTCCCTGGTGGCGGAAAGGCTGACCTTGATGATGTTGAAGTAGTCCTCATCGCTGAGGGTCTCCAGGATGGTGAAGACAGTGCTCTGGGCGATGGTGAACCTCTTGCCAGTCATGCTGCCGCTGGTGTCCAGCAGGATGATGATGTTCTTCGGGGTGCTGGCCGCCTGGATGTACCTGGGCAGGTAAAGCGGGGTTTGTGAGTGTGTGAGAGAGGGGGTGTGAGAGGGAGTTACGTGTGTGACAGAGGGGCTGTGAGAGGGAGTGTGAGAGAGAGTAAGTGTGAGAGAGAGTGATTGTTAGTGAGAGAGAGTCAAAGACAGTGAGTGTGAGAGTGAGAGTGAGACTGTTGGTGAGAGAGTGAGTGAGTGATAGTGAGAGACACAGAGTGTGTGAGTGAGTGAGACTAAATGAGAGAGTCTAAGACAGTGAGAGTGAGAGAGTGAGTGAGAGTGAGAGTGAGTGAGTGAGTGAGAGAGTGAGTGTGAGTGTATGTAAATGAGAGAATTTAAGACAGTGAGGGAGACTGAGTGAGTAAGTGAGTGAGCAAAATGGAGCGTGTGAAAGAGTGTGTGTGTGTGTGTGTGTGTGTGTGTGTGTGTGTGTGTGTGTGTGTGTGTGTGTGTGTGTGTGCATGAGAGAGAGAGACAGAGAGAGAGAGACAGAAAGAGACAGAGAAAGAGAGAGAGAGATCTTTGCAACAGAACTTGCTGTGCATCATTACAGCAGGACATTATGAAAAACAAACTGAATAACTTTACTTCTTTCTTTTTTGTTCACACAATAACAATACAACTACTACTACTACCAATAAAAACAATGAATAATCAATAATAACAATAATAATAATAATAACTTCTTTCTTTTTTGTTCACACAATAACAACTACTACTACTACTACCAATGAAAACAATGAATAATCAATAATGACAATAATAATAATAATAATAATAATAATAGTCATAACAACAACAACAATACTAATGAAAGAAACAGCACAGGCCCAGAAACACTATGTACTTCCAGCACAGTGAAAACCTACCATTTCTGCATTCGGCAGTCAAACACATCCACCTTCTCTGGGTCCCTCGGCCACTGCGTGCCTGGAAGTAAGAAAACACAGAGTGTTGCCATGCCAGCAAGAAAGATAACTGGTACAGTAATCCTATGTCATAGTATATGTGTCCTTTCCACCTGGCTCCTATCTCCATAATGGCAAAACCGAGCAATGTCTTTCATCAACAACATTTCCCTCCACAAAACTTATAAACTGACCGTCAGGAAACAGATCATGACAAAGTTTGTTATTGTTGTTCTTTGTAATTGTCATCATTTTATTCATTTTCTTTTCTTTCAGGCAAAATGTTCTGGGAGTTGTCCAAACAATAGGCGCATGTTGTATGACACCAATGCTTATCCAGACACAGCATAGCATGTTATAATCTGTTTATCTGTCAACATTTCAATACCTATTTTTACTTAAAAAAAAAAAAAAAAAAATTGCATAAATAAAATTCAAAAGTTTTATTCTTGTGCGCACAAAAAACTTTAACCCCTTGACTACTGCTGATGAGTATGCTCGACAGTGAAGACCATCATCTCACCAAGATAAAACTGAACTTACAGCTCAGGACATCAGTCTTGTTTATGACTAACCTTTGTCCCCTGACCAAGTTTGAAATGAAGAAGTTCACCGTGTTGTTTTAACACAAACTGAAGTCATTGCCTGAAAACATCCAGTCTAAAATATTTGGCACTGGGGGGTGTTTTTCACACAGAAATTTGGTGGTCAAAGAGTTAAGCAGCAAATATCTTTTTTTCAATGCCCCCTAAAATTATTTTTCTTTGTTCCTGGGTTACAACCCCCACGTTCACTTGTATGTATGCGAGTGGGCTTTTACATGTTTTACCCTGCCATGTAGGCAGCCATACACTGTTTTGGGGGGTATGTTCTCGTTTCCATAACCAACCGAATGCTTACATGGATTACAGGATCTTCGTGTATTTGATCTTTTGCGTGCGTATACACACGAATGGGGTTCAGGCACAAGCAGGTCAGCACATATGTTGAGCTGGGAGATCGGAAAAATCTCCACCCTTTACCCACCAGGCGCCGTTACCAATATTCGAACTTGGGACCCTCAGACTGAAAGTCCAACACTTTAACCACTCAGCTATTGTGCTCGCCGCCCCCCCAAATCCAACAAACATGAATCTTATTATCCCCGTCACCTGGGAAGATCCTGAAGAAGCCATCTGAGCTGCAGAAGTACTGCCACCGCAGGTTGGGATGCCGGTCACTGTTGTTGATGAACTGCTGCGTCAGGTTCTCTGTCCACTCAACCCCGTTCAGGATCTTCATGGCTGCGACAGTGAACAGATCACACACACACAGTGACACACTCCGCATTCAAGGCAGCTGTTCAGTATTGGTCACTTCACTCACTCACTCACACACACACACACTCAGCTGGTCAGTATTGGTCATTCACTCACACACACACACACACAGTGTCACACTCCGCCTTCAAGGCAGCTGGTCAGTATTGGTCACTTCACTTACACACACACACAGGGACACACTCCGCTGTCAAGGCAGCTGTTCAGTATTGGTCACTTCACTTACACACACACGAAGTGTGTGTGTGTGTGTGACACTCCCCCTTCAAGGCAGCTGGTCAGCACTGGTCACTTCACTCACTCACACACTCTCTCTCTCTCTCTCCCTTCAAGGCGCATGTAACCCAATCCATGGGGGCAACAAAAAGGGGTTGTCCGTGGCAAAAATTCTGTAAAAAAAAAAATCGACTTTTGTAAGGAAAACATATCCACTAGAAGGCAGGAAAAAAAAGAAAAAAAAAAAGAACATGAGTGGTGCTTCACTGTAACAATGCGCTCTCTCCCTGGGAGGGAGCAGCATGAATTTCACATAGAGAAACCTGGCAAAGTGTAATACAATACACCACAGTACAATGCATTACAACACAGTACAATACAATATGATACAATACAATACAGTACAGCACTTGGCAAACACCCACACAGCACAAAGGGTAATAAATGACTTGTTTTTTTTTTCTTTTTAACTGACATCACAAAACAGGCCTCCTAATGTTGCTTGCAATCTGTTTCAGATATTTTCCTCCCAAAAGAGCTGGGTTTTTTTGGTTGACAAAGAATACACCAATCATACCAACAAAATGAACAACTTGTAACTTATGTGTCCAAGCACAGTGTCTTACCTTCACATATGACTCACAGATAATGGATGTCAAAAGTGACTGAGCGTCACACGTAATTTACAGACAGTGGAAGCTAACAGTGACAAAGCGTGTCACATGACTTACAGACAATGGAAGCTAACAGTGTCTAAACGTTGCCGATGACTTCTAGACAATGGAGGTTAACACTCGCTACGTGGAGTGATGGCCTAGAGGTAACGCGTCCGCCTAGGAAGCAAGAGAATCTGAGCGCGCTGGTTCGAATCACGGCTCAGCCACCGATATTTTCTCCCCCTCCACTAGACCTGGAGTGGTGGTCTGGACGCTAGTCATTCGGATGAGATGATAAACCGAGGTCCCATGTGCAGCATGCACTTAGCGCACGTAAAAGAACCCACGGCAACAAAAGTGTTGTTCCTGGCAAAATTATGTAGAAAAATCCACTTCGATAGGAAAAACAATTAAAACTGCGCGCAGGAAAATAAAAAAGAAAAAAAAGGGTGGTGCTGTAGTGTAGCGACGCGCTCTCCCAGGGGAGAGCAGCCCGAATTTCACACAGAGAAATCTGTTGTGATAAAAAGAAATACAAATACATGACTCACTGATAATGGACGTCACTGGTGACTAAGCGTTACACATAATTTACAGATAATGGAAGCTAACAGTGTCTAAGCGTCACACACCACAAGATTTGAAGTCCACATAGGCAAGTTACCCACAATCCCTCACATGACCTATAGAGAAGAAGAGCCATTTTATACAGTGCTGAGTTCTCATTCATCAACAACTAGGTGAATGTACACTATTCATATCATGTTGAATGTACTATCTATAAACAATGCTGAATTTTAACCAGTTATAACCAAATTGTATTCATAAACAGCTGGTTGACTGTATACTATCATAAGCAACTTGTTGATTATATACTATTCATAAATAATTTGTTCAATGTATTCCATGTATGAGCAACTTGTTGAATGCACACTATTTACAAACAACCTGTTGAATACACTATTCATAGTAACTTCTTGAATGTAAAAGGCTTATGCATTGTAAAAGCCTATAAAATTTTGCAACAACATGTTCCACATCTTTTCTTTTATACAGTGATCAAGAAGACAGCTTTCAAACCACATGTGTGTTGACACGTGCTAGTACTCTGCTTATCTTTCATGTCGAAAGCATCAACCACTGTTGGTTGAACTCAGTGGAGCTTATCACCTATCATGGGGCATGGCCAGTTGACAGCAGTCTGTTGTTCTATACATCCAGCTACCATGTCTCCATACAACCAATTACCCCTTTGTCAGTCTCAAAATTGCGTTTCCTTTTTCTCTCTCTCTCTCTTTTATTTTTATTTTACATATATAAAACTCTGAGGCTCCTGCTCCCTTTCACCCGGTGGGTGAGTGAGTGATGTGGTAGGCCTGGGGAGATGGGTGGGAGTGTGTGCGTGGGAGGGTGGGGTGGGGTTGTGAATCGATGCCTGTCTGTTCACATCAGCTGGCTGGCTTTCTGCAGAATGAGGCTGAACCCCCCTCTTTCCCCCCAACACCCTTCTATCCACATCCTTCCAAGCCCCCCCTCACCCCCTCCCCAACCAAGCCCCCTTCTCCAATCTCTCCCCCCACCCCCCTTCCCGAAATCAATCCTAATCTTCTTTTTCTGATCTCCTCTTCTCCAGGTAGCTGATGAAACTGCCAGCCCCACTGTCTGTCTGTTGCTGACAAAGGGCATGTCTGTGGGATCTGACAAACTGTCCGAAGCCAGTCAGTCAGTGGACAAAAACCTGCTGCTGAACCCTGCCGGTGATGTTTCAATTCATTGTCCTCAGCTCTGTGTTGCTATGATGCCAAGCACATGCTGGTGAGTGGGACAGACTGTCATCGTGTCAACAGTCAATTCTTGTGAGCTCTTCTGGAGCTGTTGGAGTAATAATCCTGCTTTGCTATCCTGGCCTTGAATGTCTGTACAAGTGCCACAGATGACCCATAAGTATATGCGTCCCTGACACTTTGAATGTGAAAAGGATGCACAGCATATTCATGAAGCTATGAGGCTGGCATGTTCTAAACATTTGAAGAACGCACAAAAAGAGAGAAAATCCATGTCTCAGAACTTTGGTCTGACACTAGAATCGTCTGCTTTGAACAAGAGTTGTTTCTATTCGCCTACTGAAACCGTCTCACCTTCCCTCTCTTCCCCATAATTCCTTTCTCTCCTTTCTCTCCTATCGCTGTGTCCACAAAGATGGAAGTGTTCACTTTTCGGCCCATGAACCTAGGCAATATGACTGGAAAGTACGCCTGGCCTGGTATGTAAGCAGCAATGCAGCTATAATTAGAATATGCATCAAAGAGATCTGATATCTTTATGAAAAGAAAATGGTTAATAGCGCCTTCATCTGAAACACACACAAAACAGTTTTAAAGGGAATGAATGAAGTTAATCAGAGATGCTTGAAATAGACAATTCAAGTGCACTGAGTCTGGATATTTTTCACTGAACTGCCCTATACAACATACATATCATGATTAAAATGCACACAAAAAAGACAGCACAAGAGAGAGAAAGAGAGAGGGGGGGGGCAGAAAGACAGACAGGGACTGACAGTAAAAAAAAAAAACCCAGACAGATATGCTCAGACAAAAGGGAGAGGCACCACCCTATAAAGGGTACAAGCCAGAAATAAATGCCAAGCAGACAAACGATGCCAAGGGGGCCTGGGCCAGGCCAGGCCGGGATCAGTATAGCTTCAGCAACTTGATCCTCTTCCTTCCTATCCTGTGGCCATCCGACATGACCAGCCCCAAAATGTCAGAGGCCTTTCACCGCCACTGCTCCTTCATGACCAACATGGCGTGTGCAAGCCAGCCAGGCCTGCTCCACTTCCTTCACACAGCAGACAACAAGCCGCCACTAACCTCCCCCCACCCACCCCAAATTGACAGTCTGAGGATGCCCGTGACAGGGCTCAAATTACAATGTTTCATATCTCCCTCCCCCAAATTGGACGCTCCATCTGCTGAACGCTAATGACTGGCGGCACAGACTTGTCAACATGTCTGGTGGTTCGGGAGTTACAGATCCAAATTCCATGATCATCAGTTTCAAACTGTACAAGAAACCATTCCGGTCTTCTGATCTTTTTTTTGTTTTGTTTTTTTCTTTTCTCTCCAGGATAATTTCTGATCAAAAGCAGCGGTTTACCTGCTGCATCTGTAATGCTGTTTACCTCTAACTTGAAATCAACACAAAATAACATCTGACAAAGCCATTCTCTGTTGTTGTTGGGTTTTTTGTAAAGGAACTCAGTCTGTGGGAAACCTTCAAGTATCTGATGAAGGACGGACCCTCAAACTCTCAATTACTGTCAAAACCCAGCACTGGTCTGGACGGAGTTAGGGTTAATGGAGTGCTGACCCAATCATTTCTGTGAAACACCTTGAAAGCAATGCCTCCAGCTCTATTCCCACATTCAGGCCCATTTTTCTCCCAACCCAATTTTACCATCACAAATTACTATGTTGCTAGTCCTTCAGACCAAAACAAAAACCAACCTTTACATGTGTCATCTACGCTTAAGATTCCACAGCAACATGGATGGTGGAAAATATTATTTAAAACCCACTGACACTGCAGTCAAAATAACAATATACATTAATATTTGATTAATAATCTGCTTGAAGTGCCAACAAAAGTAAACACTGAAAACAACAACAACAAATGTTGCCATTGCATTGCCACTTGTTGATTAATAATCTGCTTGAAGTGCCAACAAAAGTCCACACAGAAAATAAAACAACTACAACAACAACCGATGCCATTGCACTGCCACAAGCATTTCTGTCTCCCTCTGCTGCCACCCTTTGTACACCTCCCCCCCCGCCCGCCCCCCTGGGGACGGCAGCCAAATTTTATTTCTTCTGATCAATGCCTGCAAAACATTACCCAGTCTCCACCACCACCCAGCCTCATCCCCCCCCCCGCCCCCCCAATTCTTTCCACAGTGCTGATGGAAACGAAAAACCAGGCAGGAGGAACAATGAGAAAGAGAACTGGTTTTGAACTGGAATAAGGAAAGTCACTATGGTAACTGTGTGGGTGTCAGTCAACTTGGAAAATCATGTTGTTGTTGTTGGTTTTTGACTCACTTGTGTAAACAAAGTGAGTATGTTTTAACCCGGTGTTCGGTTGTCTCTGTGTGTGTGTGTGTGTGTGTGTGTGTCCGTGGTAAACTTTAACATTGCCATTTTCTCTGCAAGTACTTTGTCAGTTGACACCAAATTTGGCATAAAAATAGGAAAAATTCAGTTCTTTCCAGTCATCTTGTTTAAAACAATATTGCACCTCTTGGATGGGCACAAAAAAAAAAAAAAAGCAAAAAAAAAAGCCAAAAAAAAAAGCCACACAGTTACCATAGTTGCTTACAAAATTTGTGCCTGTCCTGTTCTGACTGCACTTGTTGTGTGGTGTTGTGTGTCATGTCCGTTATATCGTTAGACCACGTGTAATGTTTACTGAGAATGTTACAGCATTCTGAATCAGAATATCAATTGCAGAACTGACTGATTTAATATAAAAAAAAAAAAAGTTCTTGAAGTGCATGTTCACACATGTGAGTGAATGCGTGTGTGTGTGCGTGCGTGCGTGCGTGCGTGCGTGTGTGTGTGCATGTGTGTATATGTGTGTGTTTGAGTGGTGTGTGTGTGTGTGTGTGTGTGTGTGTGTGTGTGTGTGTGAACCCATCCAATCAAATGAAATAAACACACACACACACACACACAGAGTCTAAACGCACACACACATACACACACACACAGAGTCTAAACGCACACACACATACACACACACACACACAGGGTCTAAATGTGCACACACACACACACACACACACACACAGGGGGGGTCTTATCCAGCAATCATTTCGGAGCCCTTTCAACGACAGTCGTCATGTGTCAGGCCATGGCACAAGTCAATTTTCAGGGTCCAGCAACTTTTTTCAACAGCTAAAAAATTCCTTCCCTGAGGGAATCTGATTTTGCTGAGGCTCTCCCTTCCTTCCTAAATAATGAGACACCCTTCCTGCCTCCCTCTTCTCCCCCTCACTCCCTGATCACACACACACACACTGGGTTCTTTATTCTTTTTTCTTTTTTTTTTTTTTTTTTTTTAAGGTGAAGTCGCTTTGAAGAGCAGCACGACAGCAGTAGAACGTGATCTGGATTGTTCGTCTGGCTGGGCCACTGTTATGTATACTCAACGCGCACGCGCGTGCGTGCGTGCATGTGAGAGAGAGAGAGAGAGAGAGAGAGAGAGAGAGAGAGAGACTGTGTGTGTGTGTGTGTGTGTGTGTGAGAGAGAGAAAGAGAGAGATGGAGAATGCTTGCGTCACAAAGAGAGGGAGAGAGAGAAACAGAGAATGTTTGTACATGTTTGTGTTTTTGCGAAACAGAGTTAGAGAGGAGTTACATAGAGGCTGTGTGTGTGTGTGTGTGTGTGTGTGTGTGTCCCAATCCTATACAAACATGAATGTGTACATGTGTGTGCAGCATTATAAGTGTGTTTTCTGTTTTTTTTTTGTTTTTTTTCTCTTTAAATTATTGCATGTTTATAACCTTAGTCCCACCTTAAACTTTATTAATAGACTTTTAACCTGTTGGTGCCATGTTTTAAGACGTTACATTTTTCTTACCTGAATGTTTTCATTTTACATTGTGATTATGTACATATGCACAGTAAAAATAATAAAATAGTTCTAATATCACTTAAAGTGGAAGACGTTAAACTGAAGAAGAAGTAAAAATTATCAAGGAAAGGTATTCAGGTTCTTCTTTTATGTCTAATCTCACTTCCTTCTCTGCTAACCAACATTTAAATGAGACTAAAGAAAATTTTCAGTCTTAAATTTCTCTCTTTTAAATGTCTGAAGCAGATAAAAATAGAATTATCTGGACTGAACTGGTTCAAACAAAAGCCAATAACAGCAGACAGATGAGCAATACCACTATGCAACAAACGCATGCAAGTGCGTGCGCGCACACACTCACACATGCATATGCACCGGCTTACACCCCAACACCCTCCTCCAGCCTCCCACCCCCCAAAACTCACCACACCACACACAACACACAGAAACACCCTAGTAGTGCCAGAGAACAGTAGAACTGAATCATCAGATTTGGAAGAGGGTAAACTGCCGTAACCTCACAGCCTTCCACCTCCTACCCACAAAACACACACACACACAAACACACATGCTCACATTTGTCGTAGATATTTGTGGGCACATGCACAGTGCTAACGTTGGTGGTCAGGTTCAAGTTCCTGCTGCCAAACTCCCAGACTTTGTCGGCATGCAGGTAGTCTATGGTGCCCTTGATCTTAGGCAGGTGCTCTCCCTGCAAGCTGCTGTCGATCACCACTTTCTTGGCGTTGAAGTACTCAACCTCCTGCAACGGTGTCAGGGAAAACAAACTCCAGTATTAGTTGGGTAGATCTATACAGTGGGGATTTTTCTTTACCTTCTTGTGTAGCTTGGAGAGATAGAGAGAGAGAGGGTGGGGGGGAGAGGGGGGGGGGAGAGAGAGAGAGTGGGAGGGAGGGAGGGAGAGTGAGACAGAGTCAGAGAGACAGAGACACATTAAGAGACAAGACAATGTCTTTAAGGGTAATTAACAAACACAAAAAACCATGTTTTTTTCCCTTACATCAACCCTTGCCCAAGTGACGGACAAAAGCAACAACAACAACAAAAACAACAACAAAAACAACAACAGCAAATTGTAAACAAAAGGAAATAAATCAAAACACCACATCACTAAAATCAACTTCCCTACTTTGAAAGAGAGAGAGAGAGAGAGAGAGAGAGAGAGAGAGACTTTCACAGAGACAGACAAGACAAAATTCTTAATTTCGGAGGATTGATAAGCACTGGAGTGCTTTTTATTTTATCTTTTTTTTTTTTTATATTTTTTTTTTTACATCCAGTCCCCTGCCCTGAACAGGGAGGTGTTGGGGGAGAGAGACATATAAACAGAGACACGAACACACAGACCGACCCACAGAGAGTAAAAGAGACAGAGAGAGAGAGAGAGAGAGCTACACAGGGAGACAGAGTCAACATTACGACCACTCAGCCCAGGATGTCAGAGGGGGAGAAAGAGCGTGCCAGGGAGGTCGGGTACGGTGGGGTGGGGTGGCGTGGGGCGGGGAACTGGTTCTTTTGAGAAAACCAGCAGGCCACCGAGTGCTAAAAGCCACGCTTTGAAAGGGAAAGTGCCTCACTGATTTATTTGCCCGCAAATCTGGTCTGAAAAATGAAAAGCTTTGTCAGATTTAACTGTCTAGGAAACAAAAAAAATTAAAAAAACAAACAAAAAGCAACCAAGAACGAAAAATGAAAATGAAAAAGAAAAGAAAAGAAATCAATAAGCAAGTGTCACGGTCCACAACTCGTCAATTATTCACAATGCGTGCGGCGGTAGGACAAGTTATCTGCCATGTCTGGTCATCTTTAATCATCCATCATCTTTGTCTGAGGTGGGGCGCACGCACCTCGTGAACCGTGACAGCCTTTTTCTGGCTTTCTGTCACTCCAGTCTGACATGCACAGTTCTATTTAACAATATCAAAAAATGGTAAAACAAACTTAACCCCTTGACTACCATAGTATGCATTATGTAATGTGCATTTGATGACATTACCAAAAAAAAAAAAAAAAGAGGAATAACTCTGGAAGGCTGAAACTTCACACATTTGACGTAGAGTGGTAAATTTCCAGACCATTTTCTCGCTTTTTGGCTACTGATAGTTCTGGATAGTGATTCATGACTTGGAAATGCCACTTTCTACTGGGTCCCCCCACCCCACCCCACCCCACCCCACCCCCACACCCCTCCGCGACACTAAAGGTGTTAAACAACACAAAATGAATACATGCCCAGGAGAGATAAAAGAAGTGGGGGCTGGGTTGGAAATTTGGGGGTGGGGTGGGGGTGGGGGGGATGATCTCACACACAGACAAGCAAATGAGGGAGGAGACAGACAGGGTGGTGCGTCACAGACCACCCAGCCAGGAAACGACTTCACAGCTAACGCTAATGGGGGTCCTTCATCTCCGGTCATCTGCCAGGGGACAGAACCTCAAGAGAAAACTGAGGGGGAAAACCCACACACCCACTGTGCTACCCTCTCTTAGTTACACACACAGAAACAGAGACACAAACACAGTCTTTCACACAGTAACACAGATATACACACAAACACATACATACACACACACACACACACACACTCACAAACACGCCTCCTCACCTCAATAAACACAGCCTGGCCACACACACACAAACACGTAGAAATAAAGAACCCCCCCCCAACAAATCATTATTCCCACTTGCATAGCATTACCACTCCCATTTCACACACACACCAAACTTTTCTCCCCTTAAAAACAACAACAACAACATATCAGAACTTGTAATTGACGATAATCACAGCTGGCATAACGGAACCTGGACTCCAGCCACAGTCGCACCACCAGGGACCTTTGCCTCTCTCCCGTCCCTGTCAGCTCGCATCAAAGAAAGTTACCGCTGAACACAACGCCCACAAACAAGGCAAATAAGCACGCAAACAAAACAAAACTTTACAAAACAAACCCAACTGATATGCTTGTTTCTGGTTGGATAAGACCTCCATCTACAAAAAAAAAAAAAAATTGAAAAAAATTTTTTTTTAAAATGCAAAACACGCACACACAAATCAACCAGACTAACCTTGTTTGCAACAACTGTTTGATTGTTGCTGCTGATGCTTTTTGCACAGTAAAAGATCTCTACACCACCACCCTTCCCCTTTTACTGCTTTCTCAGTAGGAAGATATGTAGACAAAATTGAATATAATCACGTTACCAAACCTGACAAAGGTTATGAAGTCAGGATTCCACTAAAAAGACAATACAATCCGGAGATCTATTCTTCGATCATACAATGCACCAGATTGCATAATGCTGTAACGGAAGAATACAGGAAAAGGAGGAGGAGAAACAGAAAAAAGGCCTTGTTTTCTGCTAGTGTACAACATTAAAATCTCTTGCTTAAAGGTACGTCAAGACGGGCTGAAACTTACTGTAACTTTCACATGTTTTCTTAACACTATTTTTCTTTGCAAGTGAACAGAATTTCAACAGTAACCCACCTCATAGTCAATCTGTTCCTTGTAGGCTCCGTACTCTTTCATTGATTTCTCTGCAGCCTTCTTCAGAGCCTGCAACACACCATTTCACATGAAGTGATTATTCTTCCCTTTCCAATCTGTAAATGGGAATACTATAACAGTTCACCTTCAATGACATCAGTTCAAACAATTTTTTTTTTCTGTGCATACACACAGCAAAGTGAGAGCTGCACGTCAATGGTTTCTCCTCTGCAGTGGGAAGTCATTTACAGCCTTAGTCTTTTGTGAAGGACTATGCCTCTCAGACTTGGAAGCAAGATTGCACTGGCTCTTAGTGCTGTTGCCTTGGGGGCTAGTTGGCCTTTGGGAATCATCCCAACGCTGACTGTCCTAAAGCTCTCTTGGCTGAGAGAGTGGGGATATAACTTGGGCAAGACACTCTCCTCTATAATCAAATTCTAGCCTAGATAGTTGGGACAGCAGTTGCCTCCTCTGCTGTTCTGATGGTCATAGTTGGACATAACTGACTATCATACACAAGACCACATAAAGTGACAGGGATATGGTAGAACGGTACACCTTACACAGGACCACACACAGTGACAGGGATATGGCAGAATGGTACACCTTACACAGCACCACATAAAGTGACAGGGATATGGCAGAATGGTATACCTTACACAGAACCACACAGTGACAGGGATATGGCAGAAAGGTATACCTTACACAGGACTACACAGTGACAGGGATATGGTAGAATGGTACACCTTACACAGGACCACACTGTGACAGGGATATGGTAGAATGGTATACCTTACACAGAACCACACACTGTGACAGGGATATGGTAGAATGGTACACCTTACACAGGACAACACTGTGACAGGGATATGGTAGAATGGTATACCTTACACAGGACCACACACAGTGACAGGGATATGGCAGAATGGTATACCTTACATAGGACCACACTGTGACAGGGATATGGTAGAATGGTATACCTTAGACAGAACCACACAGTGACAGGGATATGGCAGAATGGTACACCTTACACAGAACCACACAGTGACAGGGATATGGCAGAATGGTATACCTTACACAGGACCACACTGTGACAGGGATATGCCAGAATGGTACACCTTACACAGGACCACACTGTGACAGGGATATGGCAGAATGGTACACCTTACACAGGACCACACTGTGACAGGGATATGGCAGAATGGTATACCTTACACAGGACCACACACACACAGTGACAAGGATATGGCAGAATGGTATACCTTACACAGGACCATATACTGTCAGGGATATGGTATTACCTTACAATTACCTTACATACGACCACACACACTTAAACCATAAGATGATAGCAATGTGTTCTCTTTCAACACGTCCCATCACTTTAGCCTGTAGGTCTAAGACTGGAAACGTGCGTTTACCATTTCGATACAACCAAGCCTGAAACCAATCAAAGACTACAACAGATGTGCACTTTCTCACACACAGCGCACCGACAATCTTTCAGCTGGCAGTATTCCACCACCCTTCCCCCGAAGTACGATGCGGGCTCATACCCTCATGCCTGGACAGGTACCAAGCACATTAATGACAGCATCACTGATGGTTTTCGGACAGTGCGAAAAACAATTCAGAACCCACGGTCAGTGGACGCTGCTTATGCATGCATGTGTGCATCGCCAGTCTGTTATACCGCTGATCTGACAGTGCAGTGTCATAATGCAGTGATACACTGCTCTTCCCTTGAGACCAAGAGAAAAAGAGACAGAGGGAGAGAGGGAGAAGGAGAGAGAGGGAGGAGAGAGAGGGAGGAGAGAGGGCTGGGGTGTAGTTTGTCTGATCGTTATGAAGCAATTTTCACCCTTCCACAAATGCATGTCCAGACAAGAGGTATGATTAGGAAATATAATTAACATGTTTGTGCAAGAGTGTGAACGTGTGTGTGTGTGATCATGTGTACTTGTTTGTTTGTTTGCTTGTGTGTGTGTGTGTGTGTGTGTGTGTGTGTGTGTGTGTGTGTGTGTGTGTGTGTGTGTGTGTGTGTGTGAGTGTGAGTGTGTGTGTACATGTGTGTGTGTGTGTGTGTGTGCAAGTCACTGTGTGTGTGTGTGTGTGTGTGTGCGCGCGCGTGCATGCGTGCGTACGTGCGTACGTATGTGCGTGTGTGTGAGTGTGTGTATGTGTGCGCGCGCATGTGAGAAACATGAGGTAGGGAACAGGGGTAAAGAAAGGGTGGGGATGGATACAAAACTGCAAGAATAGATAAACTGTCTTTAATAGCGTAACCTCTCTTTAAATATATAGTATACCCAGAAAATCTTTAAAGTACACACACATGTGATGTACTCAGACAACACACATTATGCTCTTTCTGGTCTGAGCTGCTCTTATTCTTTTCATTGAAAAATCATTTTGTCAAGAGAAAAAAGGATATACCACCGCCTGGCAGTATGTGGCTTCTTTTAAGAGATGTAAATGTTTATAGTGTAAATATTCCAAACACTTATTTCTCAATCAATGCTCAAGTAAAAACAGACTCACAGGTTTGTTGTCAATATTCATTACATTGTCATGCTGCTCTACACTGATGTATTTTGTTTATGGATGGTCAATAAAAAAAAAAAAAAAAAATTAAAACCCTGAAAAAAAAACAGACCAACAATACACTCCTGAGTGGAAAAAAAAACAAACCCAAAAAACCAAAAAAAAACAAAAACCTTCAAGGCTTGCAGGCGGAAATCATAAAAACAACAACAGCTCTTTGATTTTAAATGAAGCCAACGACTACAGACTCTCCTTCGAGCCAACGCTTTGTCCACGGGAATCCGTGCATGACAAAAGTCGATGCCAAAGTTCCTCTGTCTCCTGCTTGCCGCCCAGTGTAGCGGCATCCCAATCACACCCGTGTTGGTTTTACCCCCCCGGGGTAAAATCTGAGCTAGCCAGATCTGACCCTAGAGTCCATGTGGACTAGCCTCGAATGACCACTAAACGGGAGTAAATTTCAACTGGTCAGAACAGAGCCGCCCCCTCCCCCCCCCCCCCCCAATTCCCCCACCACCCTCTCCCAACACTACTCCCCCTTGAAATGGACACAGAGGTCATTTCTGGATGGTTTGAATTGACCCTCAGTGGTGAATTTAGTCCAGTTGGAATCAATACAGGCTATAAAAGTGACACCCCCCCCCCCCCCCCCCCCCAAGTTTACTTCCATGAAGTTATAATAGAGAGGCGGCAGAGGGGAAGGTCAGTAAAGGCTAGCCCAGAACAACCCCCTTCGTTTCTCAATAGCTTAATCAAACCCATAGAAATGGAGTAATTTCCAACCAATGTGGGTCGATTTTGACCAGCCAAAAATTACCCCTGGGGGGAGGGAGGGTTGACGGGGAGGGAGGGGGGGGGGGGGTGTCATTTGAGGCTAGCCAAGAATGATCCAGGGGTTTAAACCCAACAGGGAGGGGGTATTCTGAGTCCATTACACCAGGACAAAGGACAGCTTCCTGTTCCTGCTGTGTCTTTCTCAATGCGCTGTGTTCTAAAAAAAAAAAAAAAAAACCACAAAAAAAAACCACCAAAAAACCCAGTGAACTGGAAGTGGGCAGAGTAACATAACTTTGTTCAGACTGGCATCACCGGCATGTTGGAGACACTGACATTAATTAACCTCCCTTGCTCCACCACATCCTGCCCATTCAGCTGGCCGCTGAGGGCACCCAGTTACTGGGGTCAGGACACAATCCCCACCCCCACCCTCCTCCACTTTCTGCTCTATCTGTTCGATAAAAGTCTGCCCACAGATCAAAAGACAGTTTTATTTCAGATGCTCACCAGGTTTCCCCGCTGTAGTTTTTTCTTATAGCACTGAGGATTTTGTTTTTTTTTGGATATATAGATTCTTGTGTACTGTAAGTGCTTTGAGTGGAAAATCAACGTAGTTGAGATCATCATGCTCTTCCTATATTTTTTTTTCTCCATTTCTTATGTACATAATTGTGTTTTAAATTATCATTACTATCATCATTATTATCATTATCAAAGAGCACCAACTTTGATTAGTTATGCAATGAAAGCACTTCGTTTATACACTGACTGGGCATAAATCAAACAACAGACATCTGCCATTTTTAATATACAAGACACAAAATCATTGCACAGTATTTCCAAGCAAAGCATAGACATCACCAACCAACTGATCATGTCAACACTGGTATCTCAGATCACGTCTTTGAGCTCGATAGCTTCCAATGCAAACATATGGAATACTGAATTATGTCAGTCATATTATGTCAGCACACACACACATACACACATCATTACACAATAGCAATCAAAAAAACAACACACACACACACACACAAAGCAAAAATTTAACTTTTCTGCTGACTCAGCAAGTAAACCTTCGAAACCACTCTCTCTTACAACACACACACACACACACACACACACACACAGCCACTATATGTTGTAACAAATATTCCCCAAGCCGGCAAATTCAAGCATGCCAAGCAGACATTCTGGGCATAATTTAAAAGCTTTTTGTCCCACAGTCACACATCAACCTCTTTCTCTATATCCCCACTCCCCAAGCCCACAGCTCCGCTATTAAACCAGCTCTGGTTCATCAATATCCTGTTGCACATTTCAGCATGCTCAGCAGACATTTTGGACATTATTTAAAAGCTCTTTATCTCTCATTCCCACAACTCTTCTGTCAGTGTGTGTGTGTGTGTGCACGCGTGCCCACACACATGTGTATGTGTGTGGATGTGTGTGTGTGTGTGTGAAACACGGACTGAGACAGCGTCCCCCATCTTTCCTGCAAAAAACATGGAACCTTCCCAAATCTATTCTATTCCTGCTGTGAGGCCGTATACAATGCTCCTGGTCCTGTTTTTACAGGCAGGAAGCAGAACTAATCAACAGCTTGCGTGCCATCGCCCCTCCCCCACATCTCCCAACACCTCCACCCCCCTGCCCCCCATCTCCCTACACCTCTCTGCTTTCTCCTTGTCCATTCCTTTCGTTAATTCCTACTAATCCATTATCCGCTAACTGGATTTGCTGGTCAGGTGATCAACGAGCATGGTACAAGGATCTGTGACTGACTGCATAACTAGCCCGCAATGCTGGGAGATCTTTTCATATGAGAATATTGCATCATAACAATATCCCCCCCCCCCCCCCCACACACACACCCCAACACACACACATCAATAATAAATAATCTTAGGAGAGTTGAATTCTGATATGAAACGCAAAGGATCAAGTTTTTACCTGGTGAGTTCCAGAGCTAAACTCAACCCCTTCATCAAGAGTACAGCTGAGAATAGGGTTTTTAGACTTATTCTTTTTTTTTTTTATTTATTTTCTTTAATCTACTGTAAAATATCACATTATTTTCTCACAAAACTTTTCTCTTTGTATTACATATTGATTTCCTTCTCTGACAATAGGAAACTGTGTTGCTGAAAAATGTGATCATGTGTTATGTTCAGGGGATACATTATCCCTTTTTCTTTAAAGTTAGGAATGTGTATGCATGCATGCATTCAAGAGAGACAGAGTGAAAGAGAGAGACAGAGGCAGAGACTGAGAGAGAGAGAGTCTCAAACCTCAGAGAGACACAGACAGTGACACTGAAACAGTGATATATCAACACAGTGAAACGCGTACACAGCAGAATGTACACAGATGTGGTGAAGTACAGACGCACAGCAAAACATGAACACAGCAACATATAAACACAGTGAAACCCAAAACTCACTTCCCTCAGATTCAAACCCCTCGAGGCCTGTTGTAACCAAACTAAATGCTTCCATGCGGATCAATCAATATCCAGAGAGTGGTGAGAGAGAGAGAGAGAGAGAGAGAGTGTGTGTGTGTGTGTGTGCGTGTGTGTGACTGTGTGTGCATGCGTGCATGTGTGCGTGCGTGCACACACAGTATGTTACATCACCGAGAGCAGACACAGACAGCGGACTGAGGAGTGGTTCACAGGCAGAGACATACAGGAGATAGGTTCTCTCCACAGTGGACAGATTCACTACCCACCGGACACTCCTTCATTTCCATATGTTCGGCCAGATATATCATGAATTCTCTGTTTGTTCAGATCAGTATTAGTATGTTTTCACACACACCCACCCATCCATCCACCCACACAAACACATACACGCACACATGTATGTGTGCATGCCTACACACACCAACACCAAATGCTGCCTTCTGTTTCATTGTAGCAGATGAGAATAACGTCTGCACAGTAGAGAACTAACACACACGCGCACACTCACACACACACAGTGCAACTGTCTTCAGAGATTCAAGCAACCTTTAAAGGACCCCTGTCTCCTCACTGGCAGTATTGTCAGGGCTGAGGAATGGGAGAGAAACCAGCTTAATTCTATCAGGCAAGGTTTCTAGACTTGAATCAAACTGACCAGATTCCGTCAACTACAACCTGACCTTCACAGCAATAGCTAACAATTCATTGCTCTCTAGCTTTCGACTTCACTGAAGGAAAAAAACTGTGTGTGTGTGTGTGTGTGTGTGTGTGTGTGTGTGTGTGTGTGTGTGTGTTCCAGAAAGGAAAGGCTTATTTGTTGTGTGCTAAACATTAACACAGAAACCCTGACAATAAAAAAAAAAAAGATGATATGTCACACAGTACAATGAAGACGGACATCATGCAATATGCATACAAGAATTGAGTTGAGGAAGTGTGGCAAATCGTTAGCAGAGTTCTGTCATCCTTAACTGCATTCTCAAAACAAACAAAAAAGAGAAAAAAAAGAAGGAAAAAAAAAGAAGAAAAAAGAATGAGTGCAGAGACAGATGCACAGTGTACGCTGTGCTCATCAAAGTTTCATGCATTCGTTTCGCCCTGCCGTGATGTTCAGACTCCTTTCTCTTCCCTGAGCACTCGCTTGACTTGGGCATTTGCTCAATTAATTAAGGTACGAACTTCAGTTTGCAGCAAGGCAACAAACTACAACGGCAGCAAAGAACAGGTTCATCCTCCCTCATTTCAGAGACGATCTATAGATCGTCCAGGTCAGCAAACTACAACTGTGAATCAAACATTCGCCCAAAGTAAGAACAGCCTTTGCATTTTAAAGCAGCAGTAAACGAGCACCCAGCCCTCATTACCCGCTAACAAGCGCTGGACGTTGAAGGCATGTGGTCCAACCATTCAACCAGTGACCTCTGCACTGTCCAACGATGCTGCTAACATCACCGGGCTACAGCTGTGGCCTGGGTTCAGCCAGTGGGAACAGAGCATACCTCTCACTGCCTCCCTCTTTGACTTCTTGCCTGCTAACTGAACTTAAGCATGAAAAGCTCAAGCTCAGAAATTTGGATCTGAAGAGCACTTGAAAGCTGAAAGACTGACATAAAGACAAAATTTGTTTAAACACGTATTCATATTTGAATTCTACAAAATTTTACATGACATCTTAAGTCTGCCTTCCACTGCCCAAGAGTGAAAACCGCTTTCTACACGCACCAACATATGTGGACTTGCAATCCTGAACTGCCATGTATCTTCATTTCAAAAGCTGTCTGAAGGTTTTTAGTCTTATCCATTTGATCTCTGGTTCTGATGCAGGATTCATAAAGTTTTATAGTTTTCCGAAAACTGGGTCAGAAAAGGAGACCAGTGAACAAAGATCCATCAAATCCAAACTTTTCTACAACCTCAACTGACAAAAAAAAAACAAAAAAAAAAAAAAAAAAAACAAAAAAACACCACTGAAGAAGAAAAAAACCTGGTTCCAGAATCACAGAAAATGACCGTCAGACAATCAAGTAAAAAAAAAAAAAAAAAGGTCAAACAATTAATCTCCACAATTCCTGCACAAAGCCTCCACATTTTTCAGATTTCGGTCAAGAGAGATTTTCCAAAACAGAAACACTGTCTCTGACCCATAACGGGTCAAGAGGGATTTTCCAAAACAGGAACACCCTGTCTCTGACCCATATCGGGTCAAGAGGGATTTTCCAAAACAGAAACACCCTGTCTCTGACCCATATTGGGTCAAGAGGGACTTTCCGAAAGAGAAACACCTGGTCTCTGACCCATATCGGGTCAAGAGGGATTTTCCAAAACAGAAACACCCTGTCTCTGACCCATAACGGGTCAAGAGGGATTCTCCAAAACAGGAACACCCTGTCTCTGACCCATATCGGGTCAAGAGGGATTTTCCAAAACAGAAACACCCTGTCTCTGACCCATATTGGGTCAAGAGGGACTTTCCGAAAGAGAAACACCCTGTCTCTAACCCATATCGGGTCAAGAGGGATTCTCCAAAACAGAAACACCTGGTCTCTGACCTATATCGGGTCAAGAGGGATTTTCCAAAACAGAAACACCCTGTCTCTGACCCATATTGGGTCAAGAGGGACTTTCCGAAAGAGAAACACCTGGTCTCTGACCCATATCGGGTCAAGAGGGATTTTGCAAAACAGAAACACCCTGTCTCTGACCCATATCGGGTCAAGAGGGACTTTCCAAAACAGAAACACCTGGTCTCTGACCCATATCAGGTCAAGAGGGATTCTCCAAAACAGAAACACCTGGTCTCTGACCTATATCGGGTCAAGAGGGATTTTCCAAAACAGAAACACCCTGTCTCTGACCTATATCAGGTCAAGAGGGATTTTCCAAAACAGGAACACCCTGTCTCTGACCCATATCGGATCAAGAGGGATTTTCCAAAACAGGAACACCCTGTCTCTGACCCACTGATGTTGATGACATGGATACTTATCTAGCGCCTGTCCTTGGTCAGAGACCAAGCTCTAAGTGCTTTACCAACACAGAGTCATGTCACAACAGGCTGCTTACCTGGCTTGAGCCAACTGACTGCTGCCACTGGGCGCTCATCATTCGCTTAATGTCACATTCAATCAGGTTTCGGTCATGCACACATACACACTCAAACAGACATGTAACATTTTACGCGCATGACCGTTTTGTTTCATCCTACCAAATATGCAACCATACTCCGTTTTCAGAGGAGTGCATGCTGGGCATTTTCTTGTTTCCAAAACCCACCAAACACCAACATCGATTGCAGGATCTTTAACATGCATATTTGATCTTCTGCATGCATATACACACAAAGGGTGTTCAGGCACCAGCAGGTCTGTATGTATGTTGACCTGAGAGATTGGATAACCCTCCACTCTCAACCCACCAGGTGCCGTTACCAAGATTCAAACCTGGGACTATCAGTCCAACGCTTTAACAATTCAGCTGTTGTGCCCACTGTGTGTGTACAACAACGACCAGACTTGTTTCACCAGCAGGAAAATAAACAAAGCAACAACAACAACAACAATGCTCACCATGACGGCTTTACAACAGCGATCACTCATTTCACCGGCAGGAACCTGAACACAGCGACAACAATAACAACAACACTCACCATGATGGCTTTACAACAGCGATCAGACTCGTTTCACCGGCAGGAACCTGAACAAAGCGACAACAACATTCACCATGACGGCTTTACAACAGCAATCAGACTCGTTCCACAGGCAGAAACCTGAACAAAGTGACAACCAAAGCAACAATAACAACAGCACTCACCATGATGGCTTTACAACAGCGATCAGACTCGTTTCACCGGCAGGAACCTGAACAAAGCGACAACAACAACAACACTACTCACCATGACAGCTTTACAACAGCGATCAGACTCGTTTCACCGGCAGGAACCTGAACAAAGCGACAACAACAATCACCATGACAGCTTTACAACAGCGATCAGACTCGTTCCACAGGCAGAAACCTGAACAAAGCAACAACCAAAACAACAACAACAACAACATTCACCATGACGGCTTTACAACAGCAATCAGACTCGTTCCACAGGCAGAAACCTGAACAAAGCAACAACCAAAGCAACAACAACAACAGCACTCACCATGATGGCTTTACAACAGTGATCAGACTGGTTTCACCAGCAGGAACCTGAACAAAGCGACGACGACAACAACGCTCACCATGACGGCTTTCTCTTTTTCCTTCAGCATGTTCTGCATCTTGAGGCTGACGTCCGTGATCAGGTTGGCAATCTGTTGGCTGGGCCGGGTGGTCACCGATATGGGGCTGTTCTTCTTGCTGTAGATCTGCACAACAACGACAGGGATTTGTAGTGTATCACACTGATGATGATGATTTATCAACATTTTTATACTGCCAGAGCCTAAAATTAAAGCTACTGTGTTGTAGTTACATGACACTGCACTGCGTTGCATTGCATTGCGTTGTGTTGTGTCGCTGTGTTGTGTTGTGTTGTGTTGTATTGTGTTGTGCTGTGTTGCACAAGGACAGGGATTTGTATTGCGTTGTACTGTTATTTGTGTTGCGTTTACATGGCACTGCACTGCACAGTATTGCATTGTGTTACCTTGTGTTGTGTTGTATTGTGTTGTGTATTGTGTTGTATTGTATTGTTCTTGCTGTAGAACCGCACAACAAAGTCAGGAATTTGTATTGCATCGTACTGTTGTTTGTGCTGTATTTACATGGCACTTTATTGCACTGCATCGCATTGCATTCTATTAGGTTAGGTGAGATTAAGGTTAAAGTAAGTTAGGGTTAGGTTTGGTTAGGTTAAGGTTAGGGTTAAGGTGGGTTATGGTCAGGTTAGGTTGGGTTGGGTTGGGCTGGGTTAGGCTAGGTAAGGTTAGGTTAGGTTAGATTAGATTGTATTGTACTGCATTGTATTATATTACTTTTTAGTCACAGCAGCTCTCTCTGCATGAAACTTGGGCCGCTGTTTCCAGGAAGAGTGTGTCGTCACAACGCAGCACCACCCTTTTATTATTTTTTTTCTCTCTTCTTCTTTTTTTTCTTCTTCTCCTAATTCTGGGTTCTTTTACAAGCCCTAGGTGCATGCTGCGTACAGGGCCTTGGTTTATCATCACATCCGAATGACTAGTACCCAGATCAAATCATCACTCAAGGTTGATCTGCTTCTTTTGTGTTGTCCTCCTCAAACACCCTTCAGCTACACTTCACAGTAGTTTGTGAATGTGTGTGTGTGTGTGTGTGTGTGTGTGTGTGTGTGTGTGTGTGTGTGTGTGTGTGTGTGTGTGCGTGCGTGCATGCATGCATGCGTGCGTGCGTGCGTGCGCACGTGACCCATAACTGTGTATAAGTGTGTGTGTGTGAGTATGCACTTGCGTGTGTGTGTGTGTGTGTGTGTGTGTGTGTGTGTGTGTGTGTGTGTGTGTGTGTGTGTGTGTGTGCGTGCGTGCGCACGTGACCCATAACTGTGTACAAGTGTGTGTGTGTGAGAATGCACTTGCGTGTGTGTGTGTGAGTGTGCGTTTGTGAGTATGTGTGTGTGTGTGTGTGTGTGTGTGTGTGTGTGTGTGTGTGTGCGTGTGTGTGTGTGTTCATGTGTGTGTGTTTGTAAGTGTGTGTGTGTGTGTGTGTGTTCGAAGGGGAGGCAGGCACATAGAGCTTATCAATGGACTAATTTACTGGATAGCTTGACCTATTAATTCATAATCACACAAACACACACACACACACACTATGCACGCATGCACACACACACACACACACACAAACACATACTCAATCCTAGTGCATAGCAAACATCATGAAAGCCCTAGTGTTAGCGCTTGTTTGACAAGGTCAAAGTTATCATCACTTCAATAATTGATTGATATGCCAGCAGCTAATGTTTGGCTTTAAGACTATTTCTTTTATTTGTCATCTTTTGTGTTTGTAAGGAAGTTGGAACAATGCTTTGGCTGTTTCTTTTTTTAAATCACAGTTCAGATTTGAATCAAGCGCTGTTGTAAACCTGTTTTAATACCCTTCAGATGAACTTTGTCCTTTTCTGCACCACAAGCAACATGCCTTTTCTACATGTAATTAGCTATTTATGTTGCTCTCAGAATAGAAATAACGGGAAAAAAGGATTCCTACTAAGTAATATATCATAAATATCCAACTGCCTATCTGTGAATGCACACACACACACACACACACACACTGTTGTATGGATTATCTAACAAAGCACGTTTCCCTGCTATACCTGTAAAATGCTACTTCCTTCACCATCAATTTCCTCTATCTACTCTTAACGTAACCCCAGATAGGAACTGTAAAAGAAGAGGGCAGTCTGTTTGACAGATGGGCGTCCATAACAAATGGCTGTTTCAAACATCGGCCTCCTCCTCAAAGCAAAAGCATTATTGATTGCATCTGATCATGTGGGTCAAGAACAGCTTCGCCTCTATTGTGAGACTGTGCACATGTGTGTGTGTGTGTGTGTGTGTGTGTGTGTGTGTGTGTGTGAGTGTGTGTGTGTGCATCTATGCCTACGTGAGTATGAAGCATAGACAGGATTTCAATCTACCCAGAAAACAGTGAATCAGCTCTCAATGACGGATTCCAGTCTGGAATTTAATTAAGAGAATGCAGGTCACAATGCAGTTTTATTCATGGCTGGAACATTTTTGGAAATCATGCTCAAGACTTTAAATGAAGATCTCAATGTTTCTCTTTCTTTCTTTCTTTCTTCTCATCCTGTTCAACCCATACTTTAAAAAAAGAAAAAGAAAACCACTTCTGGGTGAAAAAAGAAGAAAAAAAAAGGACAAAAGAATTAACAATAATAGCAATAAAAACTGCTGCACAGGCTTCCCAGTTTGTTTGATGCAACTCAGGAGAATGGCTGTGCACTGGCATACCTTCAGAAAAACCATATGCTTGGAGGAGGAGCAGCTATAGTATTGAGACTGGCTTAATCCTAAGCCTTACAGTTAATAATAAGTCCAAAATAACACTGCTCTTGGACTGGGTTTGCAGAACATGTTGCATTCTAATTTCAATTTCATGTCTGTTTATTAATCATCAATTTTTTTTTTTTTTTAAAGCTTTATTTGTTATTGACATTATCACTGGTGTCCAGAACATTTTTAATCTGTCATTAGTCGGTGCAATTCTAATGTCAAGCTGTGGCGGTGAGTTCAAAAAGGTAGCAACTCTTGTTGCTCTAAATATTAAAAACATATTCCAGTCTAGTACTTAAAAAGTTAATCATTAGAGGCAGCACCATGGCAGAAATCAGTTAGACTTTGGATTTCTGATGTAGGGTTCATCAGTGATCTGAGGATTTAAAGCTATGTTTCAGCAAGAGGGTGCGGGGGCAGGGTGGGGGTGTCCTTGGGAAAGGCACTTTACTCCACTTTTCCTGACGCCATACAGGTGTGAATGGTATTTCCACACATCAAGGTCTAATGAGCCGTTCATCCTGTTGGAAGGCTGTTCGCGTATTACTTCTATAATCAAATGTAACTCTTTGCTTCTCTAATCTCTCTTTCTTCTTCAAATCATCTTCATTGTATTTTGGTGACATATTCATATGGTACGGCAAGTTCTAAGCAGAGCTGCCAGAGCCTCACATGCAGAAATGCAGTCAAGTTTTAATATGAAATGGTTCTTAACAAGTCTGTGTCACTGTCCTGCCATTCCACTTACAGAATATCAAAGTATGTGTGCGTGTGCACGCTTACCAACACTCACATGTATGGGTGCGTACATGTCTGCCAGCATACACACAAATGAGTATGTGTCAGGGGAGAATGAGCTGGGGAGGTGGGGGAAAAGGGTGTTGCATGAGCGTGCTTACATACACACTAATGGATGCACACCAATGGATGTGTCTGTACATGTATGTGTGAATGTGTATGAGTGAGCATGTGAGAGAGAGAGAGAGAGAGAGAGAGAAGAGAGAGAGAGAGAGAGAGAGAGAAGATTTGTCCCATCAATCCTCATACCTTATACAGCAAACCTAAGCTTCAATAACATGGAGAGCAAGTGCAAGTGCTTCGCTGATGAAGGAAACACAGCACAGAACAGTTGAAACAAAACTGAAGAAAAACACCAAGAACTGCAAAACCGAGGAGGGGGGATGGAGAGGGGGTGCAGGAAGGGGGGTGGGGACCCTAGCTCAGACACACAATAACTCAGCAGAGGCGATCTCTAGCGCCATGCCACAGGGGGACTGAATATAGCAATGATGATTTCCCCATAAAATAATACTGGACATCCAGTCTGATATCTCACTTCAATGCTCACCACCACCACGTGGGATTTGAGAGCCTCTTTTGATACATTACTGACTGACGTAATCATGTTACACCCATGGCCAACATTGGCTCCGTTCCAGCTATGGCCACACAATAAGATTACAGTGTTTTTATTGGACATTGATTTGTATGACCGCATAATGACACAATGATAAGAACTGTTTTCAAATGTGAGCACATTTTTAAACCATGTGCACCACTCTGAAGATCTTGATAAAACGCTGATTATTAGGAGACGCTGTTTTTTGTGTGTGTTTTGTTTGTTTTGCGATGGGCGCAACAGCCGAGTGGTTAAAGCACTGGACCTTCAATCTGAGGGTCCTGGGTTCGAATCTCAGTAAGGGTGCCTGATGGGTAAAGGGTGGAGATTTTTCCAATCTCCCAGGTCAACATATGTGCAAACATACTTGTGCCTGAACCACAATCATGTGTATATGCAAGCAGAAGATCAAATACACACGTTAAAGATCCTGTAATCCATGTCAGCGTTCGGTGGGTTATGGAAACAAGAACATACCCAGCATGCACATCCCGAAAAACGGATTATGGCTGTTTATATGGCAGGGTAAAAACAGTTATACACGTAAAAGCCCACTCAGGAACATATGAGTGAACATGGAAGTTGCAGCCCACGAACGAAGAAGAAGAAGATGTTAATTTTGTTTTCTGGAAAAGTGTGATCAAATGTGTGTACGTGTTTGGGTGTGTGTGTGTGTGTGTGTGTGTGTGTGCACGCGCGTGTGCATGCATGCGTGTGTGTGTGTGTGTATACGGAAAGGTTTCCTTGAAGCTCAGCCAAGTTTTAATGTCCCTGGTATTTGTGCCGCCTGAGAAAATGGCAACATTGACCAGCACGGCTCCCGATTTATCGGTGGTCCTAAGGGGGAAAGGGCAGTCAAAAGGGTAGGCCTGTCTCAGGGGGAAAAAAACCCCAACCCAACAACAATGTCTATCATCATGTGCTCTTACCGATGTGTACATCACCGAGAAAACATCAATGCCAAAGTCTCCAAAGCAAACAGGCTCCCCTTCACACACACACACTCTCTCTCTCTCTCAAGCATGGATGTGTGCAACAGATATGTGCGCACACACACTGAAGCGAGCACACATGAAGACAAACACACAGAGCTCCTCAGTAAGTGTATGTGTGATATTCAGGTTGTGTGTGTGTGTGTGCAGCAGCTAGAGTCAATTTAAAAATCAATATCTGAAAACAACTGTTTGCTTTGCTTTGTGACATAACAAAAATATTTTTTAAAAAGAAAAAGGTTCAGGTCTTGTTCCATTAAACCAGATCTGGAACTTTCACTCTGTGTGCACCTGCATATTTTTGTGTGTGTGCGTGTTCAAATGTTTGTGAGCATGAATGCATGTGTATGCACACAAACGTGTGTGTGTGTGTGTGTGTGTGTGTAGCAGATTATAATTTTGCTATTTCCCCTTGAAACACATGCTCTGCGAACACTTAAAATGGCATAACCAACACACACACACACAAAAAAAAAAGAAAGGAAAAAAGAAAAAGAAAAAAAGATCTGCTCAGATTTTGTTATATTAACAAATAGGATTTTTGCTTTGTTTTGCTTTTTAATTTCGTATTTCTCACTTTCATTTTTTTTTTTTTTCTAAAGTGCCTTCACATCTTAATTAATCTTCACTTTTTAGTTTGTAAATATTTTAGGTTTTTACCACTTGCTGTAAGACCTTACATGACCCATTATAGCCTTGATGTTACATGTGTTTGTGTGTGTGTGCGTGCGCACACACACACGTTCCTGTATGTATATGTGCTGCTATTTGTGAGTGCATGCATACCCATGTGTGTCTATGGCAAATTTGAACTGTCATTTTCTCTTCATCAACAAACTATAGCAATACATAACATAGTATGATTATCGTCAGCATATCTATAGATAACATGAACTGCCTGAGAGAGAGAGCAATGGAGAGAGAGAGAGAGAGAGAGAGAGAGAGAGAGAGAGAGAGAGAGAGAAACATGCACACACACACATATATGCATGTAGTGAGGGCTTGTACTGCACTGTTCTTTTTTTCCCATGATGGCCTGTTCATGACAGTTTTATTGTTTTAATTGAATGACATTTGTCAGTACACATATGGGTGTTTAAATGTTGTGTGGATAAAAACAAACAAACAAACAACAACCCACATTTAAATGCTGTTGCTCATCGATTGAAGATAACATTGATTTCCTTCTGTCATGCTGATGCAGCTGTCTAATCGAAACCTGATCTTTCATTCACACAGGAAGAAAAGATACATTTGTTTGGATTAGGTGGGGTTTTTCTTCTATTTTATTATTTTTTTTATTAAAAATTTTTTTTTTTCATTTCCTAATTTCTACATCAATATTTGCAGTACTAAAACAGCCAAATATAATCATGATTTCCAAACCTGCATGTATTATTTCATATGAACAATTTTGCTAAAACCTTTATTCAGTGATTCTGATGACACTTCTATTTGATGACAGTCTTGAGCAGGCATTTGGAATGATATTATTAATGTCCATTAGTGTGTCAAACCTAGATACATGTTTTTACACTTCAAGAAAAAAAAAAAAAAAAAAAAGAAAAGAAAAGAAGAAGCTTGTTTTGAAGCCTCCCATGAATACTCAGACATCAATATTATTTTTCTTTCAGACTTGGAATATGTTGAATAAACAGTAAGAAAATAGAAGGGAAATAAGCATTCCTTTCCTTCAATATGATGGGGAGGGGTATGGGGGAGTATGGGGTGGGTGAATACATTTACCCTGAATCTCCATACATGTGCAAAACCTGGGTTCAGTTTAACCGCCTGCCTGCCCACCCAAGCTGAGTCGCACACATCATTTCAGAACTGATCATGGGGTATTGCTCACAGGAGAGTTCACTCTGGTTAGTTTCATGCAAATTGAAGACGACAGTCGTTTGCTCACGATAAGCCCATCCGCTGCCTTCAGTCCCAGAACAGATCTAGAGATGCAGACTCTTCCCTTGAGATACCTTGTTAAACCCCTTTGTGGACAAGACTTTGTGATCCTGTCTGAACTGACCCTACAACGAATAAATATCCAACAAGTGGAATAACTTATACTCGGTCAGTGCTGGAATAACCTGCAAGTGGAAGCTATGTCACATTTGGTCAGTGCTAGAAAAACCTGCAAGTGGATGCTATGTCACATTTGGTCAGTGCCAGAAAAACCTGTGAGTGCAAACAGAGGATATGTCACATTTGGTCAGTATTAGAGTAACATACAATCAGAAGATATGTCACATTTGGTCAGTATTAGAATAACATACAACTGGAAGATATGTCACATTTGGTCAGTACTAGAGTAACATACAACTGGAAGATATGTCACATTTGGTCAGTACTAGAGTAACATACAATTGGAAGATATGTCACATTTGGTCAGTACTAGAGTAAAATACAATTGGAAGATATGTCACATTTGGTCAGTACTAGAATTGCGTATGGGTGTAAGAAATGTTTCATTTACCAGCCACCGTGGCGAAGTGGTTAGCGTCGCGGACTGACGGCTGGGAGGACGCGGGTTCGAATCCCAGCGGAGGTGGGTTTTTCGGCCCGTGTCCGGCTCCTACCCAGAGTTGAGTGTGCTGTGGGCTTAAATGGGGAGACTGGGACCACACAGTCGAGTGTCATCCACTTCAAGGATGCGTCTTTGGGTGTGTTGCTCTAATTACCTGACCAACACTGCAAGTGTCTGTATCTCTCGGGCCTGGTTAATGCCGGGATATCATTATGACAGGAAGCGTAGAGTACAGCCTTGTCACGCAGTCCCAAACCAAAATGGACCTCCATAGCAACATCGTCATCATCATTGTCATCCTCCTTCTTCATCGTCATCAATATAAACAAAATAGTCTCAAAGTCTGTGACCTTTCATGCCCTGCTCTCATGGTGACCTGTTTCGATACCCCTCCACTTCCGTGCTTGGGGTGAGTCCTGTCAATTTCGTCAGTGTCGGCAGATTCATGGGGGGGCTGTTGTTTAAGGGACATGGTGGCGGTCTCCACTCTGGGAGAGACACTCACTCAGTCTGGCTCCGCGACTAAGCCATTATTGTCGTTAGTAGTGGGCTTAGTAGGTGGTGTCCTAAGTACGTTAAAACAGAACAGGCACCACTGAACACCACCGAAGTGACTCAGCAGCAGTGCAGGGTCTCCTCTGGTGTGTGGCCTCCAGGCGACCTAACATCAATGGTTCCCTGTGGACTGCCGACGCTGGAACTGCGACGGACGAACCCGGGTGTGGCCGTGTATGGGGGAATTTAAATGAGTGGCGTGGGAGTAATGCCACTGAAACAGCGCAGATGATGGGGCAAAAAAAAAAAAAAAAAAAAAAAAAAAAAAGTTTCATTTGGTCAGAGCTAGAATAACCAAGAACAGTGCTTCTCTATTGTCATACAAAATAAAGAATTTTGTCTGGTCTGCATCTGGACACCGGGTAATGAAATCAAAATCCACCATCATTAAGCATCTGAGTGTGGTGGAAGTAAAAATGTTCGCACTCACATATGTGTACTTAGAATGCATGTACACTCACACACACACATACATGCATACATGCACACAGGCGCACGTACATGCACACACACACACACACACACAGAGTACACACCTTCATGTGTGATTCCCCTGCCTTACAAAATTAATTTCTGCACATGACAACATCAAAAAGGATGAGGGAGGGAAAAAATCGCGTTTTTTTCCTGTTTTTTTTTAATGCTGCTGTCACTTGACAAAATATTTATGAGGACATGTTCCGCTTTCCTTTTTTTCCAAAGCAAAATGAACTCTTGAAAAAAAAAACCCATAAAAGTTCCAGGAAAAAATAAATGTCGGCACCTTAATTTGATTAGTTCCTGAAACAAAAAAGAATGTGCATATTATATGAGAAACCTTATTTTGCTTTTTCTATATATTACAACAAAAACACTTTTTTTTTAGAGAGAGACAGAGACAGAGAGCTGGGGTGGAGAGACTGACTGACAGAGAGGTAATACGTCAAAAATAGCCCCTAATTCACACACACACACACACACACAGATGAATGATACACTATTCATGAGAATGGAAATCATACATCTTACTTTCCGAACAACAGTGCAAATATAGCAGAGGTTTAACGTCCAATTTTCTTCAGAGATTATTTCACCATAATGAACAAGAAAGATGTCAAACATCACTCATACATCTTTAAAAGAGTCTGAAATACACCACTTCCCTTTCTTTTTACACTAATGAGAAAACACAATGATAATTTTTGTAACAGAAAAGTGAGATTGTCACCCACAATTGCTTTGAAGACTCTACGAGTCGGAGTACTCAACTTCTCTCTCCCAAGTGGGTTCATAATTTTTTCCTCTTGTTTTTCATATCCTGTCACCCACAAAGTTTCAGCAGTACTGGAAACACTTAACTCAAATACAAAAAAGGCCGGTCTATTTGTTGTCATGCACAATTTGCCAAGCTGATCTGCATTGTACCATCTCCAGGTTGGTTGTGAGATACTGTTGCGGGGGGTCCCAGACTGGTGCAGCATATTCTAGGATAGGCCTCACAAGCCCCTTGTAGCATGTTGTCTGGGTGGTGTAGGGGCATCCTCTCAGATTTCTATACATGAAAGCACTGGTTTTGTCTGCCTTTGCTGTTGTGGCAACTCTACACCCAGGTATTTGGCTTTCTCCACTTTCTGTAGTTCCTCATTATGCAGACAGTAGATGGTAGGGAAGGGCTTTTTCTTCCTTGTCACTGCGAGGACATGACATTTGCCAGGTCTTCTCCCAATGCTCAAGTTCACTCAGATCTTCTTGGAGGGCATTGGTATCTGCTTGGGACCTGATCTGCCGGTAAAGGACGGTGTCATTGGCAAACAGACGGACCGTGGATCTGATGTTTTTGTTGATGTTGTTGATGTAGATGACAGACAGAGTCAGGCCAAAGACAGATCCCTGAGGAACCCTGGAGGTCATTTGGCCGATGGTGGAGATTGTCCATCAATGTTCACTTGCTGGATTCTGTGAGTGAGGAACTCTTCAATCCAGCGAAGTGTTTGTGCATGAATTCCATAGTGATAGGGTTAGAGAAGGAGGTGGCGGTGAGGCACCTTGTCAAAGGCCTTCGAGAAGTTCAGCAAGATGGTATTCGTTTATCCTCCCTCGTCAAGCGCTGCTGCCAGGTCACCCACTGTGAGGATCAGTGGTGATTCGCAGGATCTTCTTTTGTGAAATCCATGCTGGGCGTCAACAATGATCTTGTGTTTGTCAAGGTGTGATGCGATGGCACTTCGAATAATGTGTTCCATCAGTTTGCCACAGACTGACTTCCAGGAAGTCAGGAAGATGGGATGGTGGTTTGCTGGGGAGCTCCAATCTCCTTTCTTGTATGCTGGATGGGCTGTAGCATGTCCATTGATGTATTTACACATCATTTCTGCAAAATTCTATACACACAGAGAAATACAAAACACACTACTACTACAACAAAAGACCACACAGTATGACATGTATGTCAACAACACAAAGCCACTCTCAAACTTTCATCACCAAAAAAATGCACCCTCAAACCCACCCTGTTTGGCAGGTTCCCAAGCCAAGTCATTAATCTATCAACCAATTGGCTTCAAACAGTGTTCATTAATTAATCCCCAGGGAAAACAGAAATAACTCGATCACATTCCCTGCCACAATCAAAAAGCCAACAGAACAAACAGGCCCATCATCATACCCTTCTACAACAGCACTCCCACAAAGGCAAAACTCCATTCAGCGCAGGAGCAGAGAACAAGCACAGCAAAGCATCAATTGCCGTGTTCAGAAAATCATCGGTAATGACCACGCAGAAAAACCTGAAACAAAATAAAACAGCAAAAGAAAAAGAAAAAAAAGGGCAAGAGCTGTCAGATCCTATGTTTATCCTGTGGTATGGCCCCCAGCTGATCAATAGTCGGGAGAAAGTCATTGATTTCCAACACCCACATCTGTCAGTTGACATAAGACATCTGCAGCAGCCATCAGCGGTAAACAGACACAGAGGAAATGTCAAAGGTCACAGAACCACGATCTCTGGCTTAGCGTGATGGCCTGGTGGAAACAGGTGCAGGGATTGTCTAGGGTGTGTAAATCTACGACAGAACAGTTTAGTGGGTGGGCGGCTAAGAACTGGGATGGGTTCCTGGCTGCTTTTGAAGGGAAGCGTGAACGCCAGTCGATATACTTTGTTAACACAAGCACGCACTCATGCACACACACACACGCACGCACGCACACACAACCACACACACACTGATGTGCACACACATACACACACACAAAATCTACTGCAAACTTGAACGGAATGAATCTACAGCAAAATTTAATGAAATGACAGCATTGCTACCACTAACTTCTAAATTCTACGTGTGCCTCTGTCTTGTAAAGTGTAACTAGGTTTCTTCTGACTCATTGTCTCAATAAAACTGTAGGGTTTCAGTACGTGCTGTACCAAAAAATATTCTAAAAAAAAAAACAACACAAAAACCCCCCACAAAAAAACACGAAACGAAACCCCCAAAAGAAAAGAGCAAATCAGAAATGTACACAAAGCCGTGCTCCATCATGACAAGATGCCACCCTGCCGTGAAGGGCGCCTGATTCCAAAATCAATTCGTTGAGAAAGTCTGCTTTATCCATGCTGACGCATAACCCCTTCCCATCACCCCCCCACCCCCTCCCCCCACCACCCCAAAAAAGTGCCACACTTCCCCTGTCTGCCTCTCCAAGTACAGCTTGATCTCAACAGGAGCTTAAGCTAAACGGCGACAGCAGCAAGAGAGGTGTGATCGATAAGGGAAAAGAAAGAAAGAAAGAAAGAAAGAGAAGCCAAGCCAAGCCAAACTCTGACGGCGGCAAAAAGATGATGTCCACTTCAACCCCTTTCCCACCCTAGTGCGGCTGTCAGTCATTTCAACCCGGCTGAATAATACATCAGCTGGGAGGAAAATAAACATCTTAACCTCAGGAAGAAAAGCCGTGATGAATAAGAAGACGGAAAGAAAGGAAGGAGGTACAGTCAGAAGCTGGGGGTTGGGGGGTCGGGAGTGGTGAGGAAACATTTTCAATTTCTGCCACTTACCGCCCAAATGTGGCTGTCAATTAACGTGGCTAGACAACTTGTCTGCAGAATAAAAATACAAATCCTAGCCATTTTGAAAGTGTCCACAAGATAGTATGTAAATATGTCTCAGCTATGTAGAAAGGAGGTAATATATCCTCTCCCCCCTCCCCCACCCCACTTCAAATCCCAGCCAGAGCTTCACATATCATTCAAATATCTAAAAGATTAATTCAAGACAGATGTAATGCTCCAACTAAGATTTGAAACAAGCAGCAGATGAACAAAAATGAGATACAATTTTACTTTGGGCATCATTCAACGGTTTGTGCACACCTATTTCTGTCATCCCGTTTCAATTACCATTGACCTCAGCTGGTCATCACAGCTGCAGCAACTCTGAAATACCAGAATTGCGCCCCAGCCTTCCCACAGCCTTCTCTCTTAAAAGATCCCAAACTGTCCCCAAACCATTATTTCTGTGTTCCCAAACATGGTATGCAAGACAGCTGTGTCTGACTATGACCATCAGAACAGCAGAGGAGGTAGGCAACTACTGTCCAGCATGCAACTGCTGTCCAGACTATCTGGGCTAAATTTGGATTACAGTGGAGAGTGTCTTGCCCAAATTACATCACCACTCTTCCAACCAAGAGGGCTTTATTGGACGTCGGTAATGGGATGGTCCTCCAAAGCCAACATGAACCCCAAAGGCTGCAGCACTAAATGCCAGCGCAATCTCTCCTCCAAGTTCAAGAGTCATAGTCCTTCACAACAAGAGATTAAGGTGTAAATAATTTCCCACTGCAGTGGAAAAACCATTGACCATACAGCTCTCATACTTCTGCTGGCCCAAATGTAAGCCTATGTCAACCTGATACATGCTGAGCGAGACAGCGCACTGTTAACATGCCCTCAGAGTGGCCAGCCAATGAGGATGCTGAAAAGGGAAACAGGATGTGGCTCATGGGCAATAACTCTCCAGCTGTGTGGGCCGACAACAGCTGCAGACCTGTCTAATGACCATAAGCACTTCTTTGAGTAGGGTTCACTGTCTGAAGTGTCTCAGCCTCCCTCCATTTTTTTCTTCGTTGTCTGGACTTCCTTCTTTTTATCTGATTTAATATCTTTGGGATTTTGTTGTTCTTTTTTTTATTCAGGATATCATGTGTAAAATTCTCAAGGCTTTTTTTTCTTCTTTTTTTACTTCCC
>NC_134900.1:4517500-4557500 GCF_041734735.1 Babylonia areolata | reverse complement strand
CAATATAGTGTTCAGAACATCAACCATTCCACATCAAGCATCACATCGGCAGAACAGCAAATATCAATTCAAACACTGATCTGTGTGATATTATAACGCAAGAATTACACTGACATTGTAGTAATGACAGTATTTACACTATCTGTTGGCACATTGATTCTACTGGTATTGCTGAGCCCAATTTAAATCAAAGTAATATAGGTATGTAAATGTGTTTTCATTCACACATTGTTTCTGTATGGTATTACAATGCTCAGTTTACATCAAAGCGTAATCTGGACAACAATTATTCATTCCTACATTAATTTTAATGCTTAATTAACAGTAATCATTCATTCACACCTCAATTACACATGATACAAATCTTAATCTTGTACAATATATATGTATGGTGCGCATTTCTGCATAAATTTGTTATATTCCATGGATATTCTAAAAACATACTTGTCAATTTCGTATGCCTTTTTAAGATCTTTTATGAACAGTTGTACTGTTGGATTTATTTGATTCTACATTTGTATATAAAGAATTTGGCTATCATTAAGATATCATGAACAAAGAAGTTCGAAACAGAATCAGGCAAGTCACTGGGCCCTACGAAGACCTGTTGACCTTGGTCAAGAGACCCAAGCTCAAATGGTATGGCCATGTCATGAGATCATCAGGGCTTGCCAAGACATTCCTGCATGGCACAGTGCAAGGAGGGAGAAGGAGAGGCAGACTGAGGAAGAGATGGGAGGACAACATCCCAGAATGGACGAACTTGAGGTTGAGTGATACAATCAGGAGGTCAGAAAACCGAGAGGATTGGAGGATGCTGGTTGCCAGATCACCTGTGGCGCCCCAGCCTGTCCACAAGACTACGGGATAGGTGAGGTGAGGTGAGGTAAGATATGTGAGAAGCAACCATCAGTTTTTGTTTTATTGTTGCACCCAAAGAGCACCAACACATAACTTGAGATCAAGCCCATCACAGTTTGGACACTTGTTCTTTTAAGTATCGTACAAACTCTGTTCAAAACACTTGTACATGATTACATTCCCAGGTGCACTTTATTACTATCATTATCACTCACGGTCAACTGGAAAGGCGAAAGATATTAAAAGTTTTAGTGGCGCATCTTCATATTAAAAGGAGGAGTTTGTATTATACTCCATGTTTGGTGTTTACATATACTTACCATGTCAAACTGATGCAAACTAGGCCTATGGTTTGCTCTGTTTGGCCAAATTTCGCGCAGCTAACAGTGAAAAGACGCCCCTCTTAGTCTGGCCCGCTCTTAGCCAATCAAACGCCTCTAACAGCTATAAGCGCTGAATCATTCCGTGGCCATGAATGAAAATGCCCCATGAGAACCACGGCGGAGACGCGGGGACGGACGGGCAGGCATTCGAGTTTGACATGGTAAGTATATGTAAACACCAAACATGGAGTATAATACAAACTCCTCCTTTTGGTGTCATATACTGTACCATGTCAAACTGATGCAGAATTTAAAGCAAATGGAGGAGGGCAACGCCTACTGGTTCGTATGGGGAGCCCTTGAAACTGAGACGGCAGTGTTAGCCGCGACAAAGGAAATCCCCTTGGAACTGTCAGCCCTGGTCATACGGAAATCCCGGAGGTAGAAGTTGATGAAGGGATTCTCCGACCGCCAGAAGGCTGCCTCCAAGACATGCTGCAGTGGTACCGAGTGCTGGAAAGCAGCCGAAGTAGCTATGGCCCGCACTTCGTGTGTTCTGGGATTAAGACAACTGAGATCCTTGTGTGCATGAGAGTAGGCTCTACGAATGACTTGGGAAACCCAGCGGGAAATGGTGCCTGCAGCGATATCTTTCTTGTAATTCTCATTGAGGGAGATGAGAAGGTGCCTCTGAGAAGAACGCCTATGGCGAGACCTATTGCAATAGTATTTGAGGCACCGAACGGGGCAGAGATAAAATAGTTTCCCCAAGAAATGAACTCATGATAAAAACTGTTTCCTTGACCTTTTCACCTGGAACCATGGTCTCTCTCCAAAAAGGTGTGGGTGGGGTATGGGGGTTGGGGGGTGGGAGGGGGAGGTATCCACTGGTTATCAGCTGGATGGAAACTGAGAGTTTGCGGAAAAAAATTGCTGGACAGACACAAGAACATATGTCTCTCAACCAACACCACTCCCCCCTCACACACACACAAACACACACACCTGACACTCAATCCTTTCTGAGCTGGAAAAATAACAACATATTTTAAAAAATTTTTATTTTTTATTTTTTTTTAATATAGATCTATAAATCCCAGTTCATCCCCAGTTCTTGAAAAGTCAAACAAGCTCAGGGAGTCTGGATCAGTTGACATCAATGACTGGCTGTCTTGATTTATCTGTCTGTGTCTGCCTTGTGGTGTATCTTTAGTTTGTTTTTTTGTTTGTGTGTGTGTGTGTGTGTTCTTGTTTGTGACTATACATGAAGCAGGCTGTGATGGAGAATATCCAGCCAGTTGTTTGATCTGATGGGTGTGTCAAGATGGTGGAGATATAGTTTTCTCCTCTTGTTTTGACTTCAAGCAGCTGAGGAGGGGGGAGGACCTGGTGGGTGGGGGGTGCTTGGGGGAATCTGATTAATTTGGAGGGTGTGTGTGTGTGTGTGTGTGTGTGTGTGTGTGTGTGTGTGTGTGTGCATGTGCGTGTATGTATGTGTGTGTGTTTGTTTCCATCTTGTTTTGACTTCAAGCAGAGGGGGGTGACTGAGTGCTTTGGAAATCAAATTGCTTTGATGTTTGTGTGTGTGTGTGTGTGTGTGTGTGTGAACGTGTGTGCATGAATGTTTGCGTTTGTTTCCATCTTGTTTTGACTTAGCAGAGGGGGTGGCTGAGTGCTTTGGGAATCAGATTGATTTGATGTGTCAAGTGTGTGTGTGTGTGTGTGTGTGTGTTTGCATATATGTGTGTGTGTGTGTGTGTGTGTGTGTGTGTGTGTGTGTGTGTTTGCAGTGTGGTGTGTGTGTGTGTGTGTGTGTGTGTGTGTGTGTGTTTGCAGTGTGTTGTGCATGTGTGTGCATGATTGTTTCCTTTTTGTTTTGACTTCATGCAGAGAGGGACAGCTGGAGTGCTGAGTGCTTGGGGAATCAGATTAAATATCTGTGTCTGTGCATGTGTGTGTGTGTGTGTGAGTGTGTGTGTGTGTGTGTGTGGTGTGGTGTGCATGTGTAGTTTGTGTACATGCATTTGTGTGACTGTATATGCAACTGTGTGTGAGAGGAGTGGTGGGGGAGAGAGAGAGGCCGGGGGTGGGGGAGACAGAGACAGAGAGCAGGAAAGCAGAGAGGGAGACAGACAACTGTCACAGGAGAGACAGATACCGCTTCAACAGAACAGAGGGAAGGAAAAACATTCAGTTCATACAGACAGAAAGAAAGACAGCCATAGAGAAAGAAAGACAGTGAGAAAGAGATTATATAGGCAAATCTACAAACTGATTTAGTCTGATTAATTCATCTTTCTCTCCCCCCCCCCCCCCCCCAGTCTAGTTCATCATCTTTCTACACCCACCAATATAGCACCAGGATTCTCAAGGCACCACAAAAGGGGACATAAGATATGTCACTCACCTGAGCAAGGACACCAGCACCTGTTAAAGACTTGGCCAATCCCACCAGCTTGCTTCTCAGTTTGTAGGCTGTTGCATTGGCACTGCAACAAAAATGAAGACATATGATACATTCATTCTGTATTCTATGGATTCACATTTCTTCCCATTTCTTGTGTGTGCGCGTGTGTGTGTTCTTGTCTGCTTCGTGTCTGCTTGACGTGTTATATTGTGAAGCACTTTGAGAGGTTTAAAAGCACTATATAAATGTACAATAATTATTATAATACATTAATCATTATCATCATCATTTTTATCATTATTGTCTTATTATCATAATTATTATTATTATTATTATCATTATTATTATTATTACTACTACTACTAATACCACCACCATTATAGTTATCATCACATTAAAAACATTTTCTGTCAGCACCTTGTTTCAATGTTGAACAAACAGCAGAAGGCTACTGAACCTTTAAGACCGTCAAACTCAAAGAACTCATTACATTCTCCATTTTCCTTCTGTATGCCGCCATGGTGCCTTAACTCACTCAGTACGGCCAGTCCTCTCTTCTCCTC
Organism: Babylonia areolata; assembly: GCF_041734735.1. Classification (NCBI taxonomy): domain Eukaryota; kingdom Metazoa; phylum Mollusca; class Gastropoda; order Neogastropoda; family Buccinidae; genus Babylonia; species Babylonia areolata. The sequence goes on along the minus strand of NC_134900.1, from coordinate 4,553,346 downwards.
TACACAGACCCCTCGGATGTCCAGTGGGTGTCTGAATGACCCAACCTTTAGCTTCCGTCGTCAGAATTGTGGTATTCTTTGTCAACATTCACCTCTTCAGTATAAGAGCCTTCCGCTTGCAATATTTTGATGATGGTAACTGGGGTGAAACGCTGTTAACGTCGTCTCTTTCGCCGTTCATATGGAGAGAGTTAACTCCACTATGTACTAACAACAATGCAATAACTGCATGCAAGACCAAGGTCCAGGCGACCCAATTCTGATTTTTGCTGGCTCAAATGCTCAGCTTAACATTGATGAAGATCTGCGTTATTTTGAGGGGGGAAAAAAAATTAGGAACAGACGGGCACAATAGCCTAATGGTTAAAGCGTTACACTTTCAATCTGAGGGTCCTGGGTTCGAATCTCAGTGGTGCCTGGTGGGTAAAGGGTGGAGATTTTTCCAATCTCCCAGGTCAACATATGTGCAGACCTGTTTGTGCCTGAACCCCCTTCGTGTGTATACACATGCAGGAGATCAAATACGCATGTTAAAGATCCTGTAATCCATGTCAGCGTTCAGTGGGTTATGGAAACAAGAACATACCCAGCATGCGCATCCCTGAAAACGGAGTATGGCTGCCAACATGGCGGGGTAAATAAACAAAACAGTCATACATGTAAAATGTTAAATGTTACATGTTTGTCTGAGTGTGTATGTGTGCGTGCCTGAAATCTGACTGAATCACACAGGAAACAAATGATGAGCGCTCAATGGCAGCTGTCAGTTGGCTCTACCCAGGAAGGCATACTGTTGTGCAAAATGACCCAGTGTTTGTAAAGCGCTTAGAGCTTGGTTTCCAACCGAGGATAGGCGCTATATAAGTATCCATATCAATCAATCAATCAAATTGACAATCAAAAATGCAGCAGAATCTGATCATGGCGAAAGCTGCAACCTGACGGCGATGCCTCTGAGATTTTGACTGCTCATTAACCCCTTAACTGCTGCTGACAAGTGTGTTCATCAGTGAAGTGCTGCCAGCCTCCATGGGATAAGACTGGGATCTAACAGGTCAGGATGCCAGCCACCAGTCTTTGTTTTGGACTTCTGCTACCATCTCTTTAGGATAATAATATAACATTACCTTTGCTCAGCAAAAAATCAGTTACATCATATCAAAAAAGTACACAAGACTATAGTTTAAAACTGAAGCCACACTGATGTCATACACATTTTTTTTTTTTTTTTTTTTAAACCATAGTTCAGCAGTCAAGGGGTTAATCAACATTGTCAAGACAAGATTATTTCAGGAAACCTTGTGGGGGTACATGAATATGTTACATATTCATGTACCTAACAGTAATACAAATATTAAGGTATTGTGCTGTTCCCCCCCCCCCCCCCACCCCCCTTTTTTTTTTTAACAATGGCCACATCAACTGTCTGGTTAAGACATTCATTTTTGAGGAAGAAAAGATAAGAAGAAGAAGAAAGTAACATACAAGAGATACAGCCTTATACAATGTATGCATGCCAAAACTGAATGGGCATTTATCCCAAACATGAATATGACAAATTCATTGTATTAAAACACACACACACACACAAAATCATTTTTGTGAGCGTCACTTAAATATCTTTTGCTGAAGTAGTCGTGCAGTGCAATTGTGCTCTGCACACCACCAGACTGATCAGCCCTAAATGAATGAACAATTATTATTCATGTCACTGTGCCTTTAACACTGTTTTTCGAAAGCGACCTTGGGAAAAATAATGGAAACACACACGCACTTTGATTCATCAACAAATTCCTAATTCATTATTGATATAACAGAAAGAACAAGAGACAGTGCTTGGAGACAGAGGGAGAAAGAGAAACAGACAGACAGACAGATGAGGGAGGGTGAGGAGTGGGGAAATAGGGAGAGGGAAGACGAGAGACAAGACAAGACAAAAGACAAGGTAACAGATAAGCAAGTAACATGCTTTTTTACATCCAGCCCTCGCCCTAAAGAGGGAATAAAGCTAAAGAAGCGAAAATGAACAAAACGAAGAAAAAATCAAAACACAATCAAAATACATCAGTATTTTCCCATCAATCCACCATTCACAGCCATTCCACAAAAAAAAAAGAGAGAGAGAGAGAGAGAGAGAGAGAGAGAGAGAGATGGAAGGAGAGAGACAGAGGAAGGATCGAGGGGGAGAGAGACAGACAGAGACAGAGAGAGTAAGTCAGCCAGACAGAAAAAAACTTTGGGGAAGTTTTCTTGCTTTTTCACTTACTGTAAAAAAAAAAAAAAAAAAAAGTTTTGAAGATCTGAAATTCATGCTCTTCCCTTTCAAACTCCTGACACTGTCTTTTGCACCACCCCCTGCCCTTCCACTCCTAACTGAAAGTAAAAGCTGGCGCATGGTATTGGAAACCTTTAACACGAACCTGTAACAGGCAAAAAGCCGTTAGCTTTCTGGGTCTCTTTCTCCACACCACTACGCACACCTCTGATTTACTCCTGTATGCAGGCTGACAGGAAGTGTTTGACCTTTGCCGTATGTCATGTATCATGAGTCTTGAATCACCTATCTGCAATGATTTTCATGTGGTAACTGATCCAGGTTTTTAAGCGACTCCACAAAATGTTACGTCTTTGTCAATAAAGTGTAGCCCCGCATTTGTACCAAAATTGTTTTTAGTCAAAAAAAAAAAATAAAAAAAAAAAAAAAAAAAAAATCCCAGTGCATGAAGGGTCCAAGCAGACCCGTACTCTCAAAGAAGAAACCATGGATCCCAGGAAACCCAAGCTGTGTAGCAAGACTTTATTCCTTCAGAAAGAAGCACTGATCCCTGAAGACCCACAACGTACAGCATGCAAAATTTTAGGCAACATAAGCAGCGATGTCTTCAGGTTGTGTGCCTTTTGTCTTACCAGGAGCAAAAGGATCATCCCTTGTTTCATTTCAAAAGCAGATAAAAGTTTTTAATGCCAACCTCTATTACTCAACTCTGTCAAGTCCACTTACTGCTGACCAAGCTTCTTGAAAAAAAGGCAATACAGTGTCCAAAAATTTCCTTTTAGTTTAAGCATTAAACCCCCCAAATATGACTAAGTTGTGATTCCAGGGTGATGTATTCACTGCTCCCTTTCTCCATATAACTCATAAAAAGACGGTTTGTATACTGTGTCCAAAATTCCCTTTTTAATTTTAAGCATTAAAATCCCCAAATATGAGCAAGTCGTGATTTTGGGGTGACGCATTCATCGCTCCGTTTTCCCATATAACTCATAAAATATGGTTTGTATACTGTGTCCATAATTTCCTTTCAGTTTAAGCATCAAACCCCCCCAAATATGACAAAGTTGCAATTTTGGGGTGACGCATTCATCGCTCCGTTTCTCCGTATAACTCATAAAAAGACAGTTTGTGTTGGTACAGTCTCAACAAGCAAGATAGCACGGAAAACACTCGGCAAAGGACAGCAGGAGGCAAAGCTGTAATATCATTACTCCTCTGTCCACACTTCTGGCCAGTTGAAGTTTAAAAAAGAAAAGAAAAAGAAGAAAAAAGAAAAGCAAAAGATAAAAAACGCCAACAAATTTTGTTCAAATATTTGCCATTAACTCACTTCCTCCTCTTTTACACCCCCCCTCCACTCCCCCCCTCTTCATGATGCAGTAGCCTGATTATTGATCGGGGTAATCAGCCTCCGCTTTCATCCTGCTCAAAGTGCACAAACTCACTGGGTTTGATACTTCTTTTTCTTTGTTTTGTGTTTGCTTGTTTGGTGGGTAGGTTCAGCTTTTTTTTTCTTTTTTCTTTTTTTTTTTTCTCTTTTGTTGCTTTGTCAATGCCCTTGTTGTTGTTGTTTCTACAGCAGACCTCTGTCACAAGGAAAGCAAAATAGACATACAACATGTCTCTGTGGCATTGTTGCTATTCTCAATACTTTGGGGAAGAACTAGAACATATTTTAAGACAAACATGTACACATATCAACACACCATTATTTGATACTGAATGGTTCTGTTTGGTACAACAAAAAAACATTAAAACAGATGAAGTACTTAATTATTCTACTCATAAAGTTCTTTCTATACACGTGCAGATTAAACAAAAAAAGACCCAATATACAAATGTTTCTGACAGATTTATGTGAAAGGAATAAGCTTGAAAAATATATGAATTACTGCAAATGATTTACCTCGAATTCCAAAGGAAATGAATTCCACACACTGGTATTTTAGAAATTAGAATTTCAACAATAAGAAAGGCCAGCAATACTCCAGGACAGTTTGGATGATGTGACTAATTAATTAAATGTCAAGATGGTATTCTCGTGTCAGGTAATAATGAAGAAATGTCAATAAAAGGTCAGCATATTCTGAAAAGGGATAATCCAGGTGTTTTTAAAAAAAATAACTAATTAATTAGTGTTCAATAACTGATCATCTTAAAAAGTTCACAACCTCGAGGAGCACTGATTGTTTCCATGGTATTGTTGTGTGTATGGGTTTTTGTGGATGGCTTTTTTTTTTTTTTTTAATGTTTATTTATTTATTTTAGTATATATGTAGCATAGTGTGATTGCAAGCATGTCTGTACGTTTGTAGGCTTGTTTGTATGTTGCAAGCACACATGCATATGTAATAGGTTATACTTGAAATGCTTGTACGTGCTTGTGCTTGAATATATATTATTTTAAACATGGCTGTGTATTTGTGCTCTTCAATAAGTAAATTCATTTACGTATTTATTTGTCACTGAAAGAAAAAAAAATGGTTTGTGAAAGGCTAGTGGCAAATAAAGTTTCAGGAACAAGCCTTTCGAACACTCTGACGGCGAGAAAGAACTCAAGGACATACAGGAAGCAGATACAGAATGTTCACTTTTCATGCGACTGGAAAAGGTAGGTCATTGACAACTAGACCCAAAACTTTTTTTCTTTTCTTCCCCCCAACCCCCCTCCCCCACTGGCATTCTCAGTTGTCTGCAACATTTGTAAATCTAGAAGAAGCAAAAAAAGAAGACAAAAAAAACAACAAAAAAAACACAAAAAAAACCAACCCACTCAGCACTGTTTATCCCTGCTGGCTTTTGTTTCCAATACTTTGATTGCTAGCCGCGCCACTGTAAAGTGAGTGCCTCAGGGAAAGGTCATCCGACACAGGGTGTTTTGCCGAGGTCCTGCCACTGTCATTTGTTGCTCAGGGTTTGCCAGGTGTCTCTTAATGTGTGTGATTCCCAAGAAAAATGCTCTGTACAACAATAGCAAAAACAACAACAAAAAACTGGTGGCATTTTATTTATTTATTTTTTTCAAATTTATTATATAGCCTTGACATGTACGTCTGGAAAAGACTGTTGTTTAGACCATTTGTATTTCTTTTTATCACAACAGATTTCTCTTTGTGGAATTGGGGCTGCTCTACAGTGCCCCCCCCCACACCCCCCCTTTTTTTTTTCCTGCGTGCAGTTTTGTTTTTCCTATCTATTGGATTTTCTACAGAATTTTGCCAGGAACAACCCTTTTGTTGCCGTGGGTTCTTTTATGTGCGCTAAGTGCATGCTGCACTCTGGACCTCAGTTTATCGTCTCATCCAAATGACTAGCGTCCAGACCACCACTCAAGGTCTAGTTGGGGGGGGGAGGGGGGGGGGGGGAAATATCAGCGTCTGAGCCATGATTTGAACCAGCACACTCAGATTTTTTCGCTTCCTAGGTGGACGCATTACCTCTAGGCCATCACTCCACATTTCTAGTACCGACTGTGCACAATAATACTAATACTACTGATAAATGATAATAACAATAATAATGATAATAACAATCATGTCTTTTCTACTGACCTGTTCCATTAAAACAATGACGCTCTAGGTGCATAACGTGAGTACTGCTATCATACTAAAATGACAAGAGACAGATGAATGAAAAACAACCACCATGAAATACTACACCCTGTCACCCAGGACTCATCTGCCAAGCAAACTCCACACTGGCGGCACAACAAACATAGCAATAGCAACAACTGCCTCTTTCGTCATCCTGATCCTGATTTCCAAAGAAGAAAGAGACAATTATTGCTTATTAACAAAAGAGGGGCCCCCACTCCACCCCAATAAACACAAAAATTTATTTAAAATTATCACTCAACACTTCAAATCTCTTTCTTTGCACCTGTATGTATGTATGTATATATGTATGTATGTACATATGTACGTATGTATGTATGTATGTATGTATATATATATATATATATATATATATATATATGTATGCATGCATATATGTATGTATGTATGTATCCATGCATCTATGTACCGGTATGTATGTATGCATGTAAGTATGCATGTATGCAGGTTACATGCGTGTATGTATAATATAATATATGCATGCATCTATCTCTGCATACATGCATGTGTGCATGCGCATGCATAACCACAAAGGTTTGTACACCTGTGTATGTTTCAACATCACACCACGGCATCACCCGATCACCTGCTCCAACGACACAAACAGAGCAGCAGACAGGGCAGTGAACAGGGCAGTGAACCATCCACAGGTACAGAAAGGTGTACGTCATAGTTAATGGCAATAACCCCTACCCACCCCCTGCCCCTCCCAAGTGAACCATCCACAGGTACAGAAAGGTGTATGTCATAGTTAATGGCAATAACCCCTACCCACCCCCTGCCCCTCCCAAGTGAACCATCCACAGGTACAGAAAGGTCCCACCCCCTGCCCCTCCCAAGTGTAACCATCCACAGGTACAGAAAGGTGTACATCATAGCTAATGGCAATAAACCCCTACCCACCCCCTGCCCTCTCCCAATTTTCCCCCTAACCCCCAGACCAACCAGTCCACCTCAAACTACCCCCCCCCCCCCCCCCCCCAAAAAAAAAAAGAAAAGAAAAGGGACAATACCAGAGGATAAAGGCCCTCCTCAATCCACAGCTCCCCCCCCCCCCCTCTCCTTCCCCCCTGCCATTCTCCAGTGGTATTTCTGTGCATGCGATGTGGTATTGATCCCAGAACGGGCCCTGTCACATCCCATCACAGCCAATAGCTTCACACCTCTGTCCCCCCCCCCCTCCTCCTCCGACCCACCCAACCCAATCCCCTGCCACAGCATACCTCGCCGCCCCCACCCCCCTCTCCTGCCATTCACCCTAGGCATTGTGGGATGACAGCATGTGACCCTTCATTAAGTCCAACAGCACCGGTAGCAGCCCTTGGAAAGGGGATAGGGAAAAGTTTTTTTTAGGGGGTTGGGCTTTTTGGTGGTTATATTTTTTACTTCTTCTTTTCTTTGTTGTTGTGTTTTATATGGCTCTGTATCCGAACAACCCCACTCTACTTTATTGCGTAGGAGTGATTTGCTTTTGTTCTTATTTCATTTTTTCCACTCCCACCAAAAAATTAGAATCTTGTCCGCACATGACTACCACCACCACTACTTGGACGTACACATTTCAGACACTCACACACGTTTACACACTCCTCTGAGGGGAGACATTACATCAGCAGTGTTTGGCTTCTGCAAACTTTCAAGCTTTGTCAATCCACTGTTCCCAATCCACTCTCCACTGGACAGAAAAAAAAACCCCAAACAACAACAAAAACAAAACAAACAACGACAACAAAAAAACCCTGTTTCATTGACGTTTCCAGAGAGAATGACTCAGAGAGACAGAGAGTAAGGAAGATATTTTTACAGAGCTAGACAGACAAGGGACACAGTGAAAGAGAAAGAGAGAAGACAAAGAAAATAAGAGACAGAGAGAAGAGAGACAGAGGAGGCAAAGAAGAGAGAGAAGGGACCATGGGAAGAGAATGAGACAGAACGATTTACAGCAAGATGGAGAGAGAGATATCAATTCATGCACGCATACATTTTTTTTTTTTTTTTTAAATGAGAAATACAGCATGAATCAAATGTAAAAAAAAAAGTTTTAAGACTGAAAAGAGAGACAGAGTGAGAGAGAGGGAGTGAGAAAGAGAATGAATGAACAAGAGAGAGAAAGACAGAGATGTGGAGGCACAAAGAGAGAGAGAGACAGAAAGAGAGAGAGAGATTGAGATCAAATGATTGGGAAAAAAACCCCAACCCAACAACAATCAAAAACAACAAAAAAAGATTCTTTTACAACTACAACCTCACACGTGACTGGGAATCAGCAGTCAATCTGCATCAGCACACACATAAAAGGAATTGATTTGTATAATGCTGCAGCAGCATTTTTCCCCCCCTCTCTTGTTTCTGTAATTAATCTTTACAGGAATGAAAACACCATCATTGATTTGGTACAAATCATACATCTTTCAGGTTTTTTTCTCCTATCCACATTTCTGTAATTAATCTTTACAGGAAATGAGAATACCATCACTGATTTCGGTACAAATCATACTTCTATACGTTGCCAATGACACCCACCCACGCTGATTTTGAGCTGGTTATGTGAGTGGTGGTCCAGGCTTCAGCTTTCAAGCTCAAAAGGGTATTATTCCCACCAAAACCATGGAGTCCTAAGACTGCTTAATCAAGCAATATCCGCTCTTATGTGATGCATATCATATAGCATCATTACGTTTCTGATTGCTACTCTACAGTCCACTGCCTCTGCACTGACTCTAGCCAGTTTTCAGACTATAACAGATACTGCTGTTGTTTTTAATTTTTTTTAATTTTCTGCGTTTATTAGTTCACTTGCTTGTACAAGCAAGCTTTTACATGCATGACCCTCTTTTTGCCCAGCAGTTATGGCAGCCATAGTCTATTTTCAACAGAGAGGGAGTGCAGGGTGTGTGTGTGTGTGTGTGTGTGTGTGTGTGGATGCTGGGTATTTCTGTATTTCCATAACCCACTGGACATTGACATGTAATAGGTATACACAGGGTATACACACAATGGGAATCAAGGCACCTGCAACACATCAGCACGCATGTATTCACCTGGGAGATCTGGAAACTCCTCACTGTTAATGTACCAGGCTTTGATACCAGGACTGAACTCATGACCCAAAGATAGGAAGTCAAATGCTTTAACCACTCGGCTATTGTGCCCGTCTGACAGACACTGTAAAAGAGGTGGGTGGAAGGGAGGGCAGGGGTGGTTGGTGATCAGGGGGGGGCGGGGATAAGACCTTGCCAGATGGCCGGAGTCTGCCGATAAATCTAACGCACCAGAGACAGTACCTCAGTTGTCAATAGTCTATAGTTTGTGCTTTCAACAATTTTGTCACTTTCCAATTTGCTTGTAACTTAATTAATTGTTACATCTATACTCTTTTTCCATCTGTGTGTGTGTGTGTGTGTGTGTGTGTGTGTGTGTGTGTGTGCGCAAAGAGAGACGGACAGAGAGACTTACTGTTCATTGTTCAGACATTATGTCCATCCAGTGGAGTGAGTTTGAGAAAAAGAAAAAGAGAGAAATAAGGAGATAAGGGTGGGGTGTGGGAGGGTGTGTGTGGGGGGGGGGGGGGGGGAGAGACAGACAGACAGACAGAGAGAAGGAGAAACAGACAGACTGGGACACACACACACACAGAGACTAACCTGACACAGACACAGAGAGACACAACAGAACAGACCAATAAACAAAACAGAACAGAAAGAAAGACAGAGACAGAGACAGAGAGAGAGAGAGAGAGAGAGAGAGAAAAGACATTTTCAGAAGAATATCGTATGCAGCTCAGAACCAACGATGAATCAAACAAGAGATGAAGCATCCTGCCCGCCTGTCTGCCTGTTAATCCTCTAAGAGTTCCTGCCTCCCCCCCCCCTCCCACACACACCCTACCCCCACCCCTCCCGAATCTTGCCATCGTTTTGCCTCTCCCCTGTCCCCCTTGTTCTGCTGAGTGCAAGGAAATCACTTTGCTGTCTTCCGCCGCCCCACTCTAGGACTAGGTAGGAGGAGAGATAAATTTATATTTGTCTCGAGCTGTTCTGGAAGACTGTCGTCAGCAGGCGTCTTTGGCGGTTCCTTGGCCAGGGATTAGTGTACAGTCTCCCTGAGGACTCGAACTACACCGCAGTGTAGGCTTTTTGTCTAAAGACTTTTTTCCTTCACGTGTGTTTTCTCGCCTACTTTCATCCAGTGCCTATTCCTGTCCACAAAGTTTAGTCATGTTTGTGTCTGTAAGTGTGTGTGTGTGTGTGTATGTGTGTGTGTGAGCGCGCGCTCGTGTGTGTGTGTGTGTGTGTGTGTGTGTGTGTGCGTGTGCGCGCACTCGTGTGTGTGTGTGTGTGTGTGTGTGTGTGTGTTCTGTCTGTGTGGCCATGCACACGCATGTCTTTTTATGTGTGCATGTGCAGCTGTCTCTCTGTGTGTGTGTGTGTGTGTGTGTGTGTGTGTGTGTGTGTACATGTGTATCTCTCTCTTTCTCTCTCTCTCTCTATATATATATATATATTACATATATATATATAATTATTATTATTATATACATAATATAAAACACAAGATAAACTATGGACTTTCTAGCACCACTCCATGAAAATAATTCCACAGGGGTAGATCTCAAAAGAGAACAATAAAACAAAACACACACACACACACAAAACCCCCCAAAAACCCCACTCAACAGGAACTCCAAAAGAAAAGAATTGTCCTTTTTGCAATTTTCACCCCTAGGGCTTCATCAGGAGAGTGTCTTGCTTGTCTGTGACATGCTGTCTATAAGTACGTCATCACCTACAATGTAACTACCGAAGAGGAGTCAATATAGTGAAGTAATACCTATATGACTCTGGCAAAAGTTAAAAAAATATAATAATAATAATAATAATAATAATAATAATAACGGAGAGAGAGAGAGAGAGAGAGAGAGAGAGAGAGAGAGAAGAAGAAGAAGAAGAAGAAGAAGAAGAAGACAGAGCAACAGAGTCAAAGAGAGAAAAAAGACACACAGAAAGAGAAGGAGACAGACAAAAAAAGTGAGAGAGAGACAGAGACAGAAAAAGAGACAGAAAGAGACAGACAGAGAGAGACACAGAGACAGAGAGAGAGAGTGAGGCAGAGAGAGAGACACTGAGAGAGACAGGCAGACAGACAGAGAGAATGAAAGAGAAAGGTAAACAGACAGCCAAAGAGACAGAGAGAAAGAGGCAGCCAAAGACAAGAGACAACTAAACTGGTCAGACAGGAGGAAAGACGTACGAGGACAAAAAAAGGCTTTTTCCTCTCTTTACACACAAAGCACGGCTCAATAATCTGTCTGAAGTGGGAACACGGAATGATATATACCGTTATAATGTCATTTACATATCATTATCATTATTGACCATAGCTATCTTTCCACATGAAAAACATACAAAAAATATTCACTCCCTTCCCACCAATCCAATGCCAGTCAATAGAATAAAATGTCAGGCACGGGTGATGCTTCTCCCGTCATCAGCATTAATAATAAAGGAGATTTGTACAGGGCCCATGATCTGAACAAACGATTCTCATGGCACTTTACAATATAAAAAATACATTGAAACTACATCAGCAATACAAGCATTTTTGTGCTGTTGTTGCTGTTGTTTTTAACACCTGAAGACAAGTAGAGGTACAATATGCAAAGCATACAAACATTTTACATTTTCAATTACTTACACACACACACACATACACACTGGTAAAGTGAGGCATTCAAAGAAAGCTTCTAAATCGCTAACTTTTATGGGGGGTAATTTTTTTTGTTTGTTGAAATCTACATACTTATAATGAGATATAAATAGGTTTCTTCACAAGAATTAAAAATTACCGTATTGAAAATATGATCTTTCTAATTAAACAAAAAACATTCATGTCTTATTTTCTACATCTATTTTTTAAGGGAAATGGGACAATTCACACTACTGGACAATTAATAATCCTATCTAGCTAACGCTGTCGAGTTTTGACATATTTTAGATGTGTATATTATGTACCAGTAAGTGTTTGCACGCATAGCGTTTCCATCTCTGGCTATGATCATCTCTTCATTTGGTTTTCTTAAGCACAGGGTCTTGTTACACTGTCTTCTTTTTCTTCTCCATTTCTTCTCTTTTGTTCTTTTCATCATCTTCCTCATGTGTCTTCCTTCTTCTTCCTTGTCATCATATATTGTATTGTTTCAGCGTGGTCAGTTCCTTCATCATGTCAAGTTACAACTCATCTTCCTTTCCTTTTCCTCTTCTTGTTGCTTGCCTTTTCTTCTCATGTTCCTTCGTAGTGTATGTTGTTTGAAAATATGGGTCGAGGCTGCTTTTTTCTTCTTATTTTCCTTTGTTGCTTCTGCTGCTTGAAAATATGGGTACGAGGCTGCTTTTTTCTTCTTACTATTTTCCTTTGTTGCTTCTGCTCTTTGAAAATATGGGTGAGGAGGCTGGCCACAAGGAAGCAGTGAAAAAAAACTGGCCAGTTAGGAGTTAATGAACATTGTGGAACATCTCAACCAGGAAGTATCCATCACATCCTTCATCAACCTTCATGACAGCTTCAGAGTGTGTTGTTGTCCCCTCTAAATGCCTCTACGTAACCAACCAGCTCACTGACGACAACAAAAAAACCAGGATGGCACAAAGAGTGGAGTGGTGTGTTTACTTTACATGCTTTGAAAATTCAGTTTTCAGTTTAAGTTTCAGTAGCTCAAGGAGGCGTCACTGCGTTCGGACAAATCCATATACGCTACACCACATCTGCCAAGCAGATGCCTGACCAGCAGCGTAACCCAACGCGCTTTGTCAGGCCTTGAGGAAAAAAGAAAAAAACAAGAAAAAACAAACAATAATTTTTTTTTAATTAAAAAAAAAAAAAAAAAAAAAAAAAAAAAAAAAAAAAATTCAACTAAAGAAAAAAGCACAATCACGGATGGGACTTTGCCACTGGACTTAAAACATGGGTGTACAACAACAACAACAAAAAAAACACACACACCCCCCACCCCCTATCTCAAGACATTATTCAAAGGATCTTTGAAGGGTGAGAGTTGGGGGAATTGGGGAGTTGTGGGTGTGTGGGAGTGAGGGTTAAGACCTGGAAAAAATCTACCTAAGAAGGAACATGAAGTGCCGACAAAACAGTGGTATGTTTCCTCATAAACTTCTGCTGTGTGGGTTCAATTACCACTTGACCACAGACGCTTAAGTATGACAGACCGGCATATCAACCACCACTCATCTCTAAGGTCTTTGAGGCAGGATAGAGTGTCTCCACACCAGTATCTGTGCTCTGCCACTCAAAACATGACAACAGCAGTGCTCACATCCCATTAGCTCCTTTTGACTTCTTTGCTAAAAAGCACTGCACAGCTGGTCATCCGTCCACCAAGCATTCCCACATTCAGCCCATCATGAGCGCACTTTGCAGTCAAGTAGCATCTGTTGAGAAGAAAGCAGTTCCAGAGTGCTGAATAGGCTGGATATTTCTTTGAGGAGGTTATCACTGGTATAGACCTGCACAAAATGACAGGTTGGGTGCCACAGAATGTTTTCTCCCCATCCACTTATTTCTTTCCTGTTTGTTTGGTTTTGTTTCATTTTGGGGGGTTGGGTGGGGGTGTGGGGGGGGGGGGTTGGAGGGGGTAGTGGGGGGGGTGGGGGGTTGTCCTCTTCTTCTGTCTTGGGTTTTTAAAATTCTAAGCATATTTTTTCACCAGTCATACATACTTTTATTCTCTCTTCTTTCCCCCCACACCCCCTGTCCTAAAAAAAGACAATACAAATAAATCAACAATGAGGGATAATGATTCAAGAAATAGATAAATAAACGAATAGATAAATAAATAAGTAAGTGAATAAATAAATAAAGTTATCACCAGGTGAGAATCAACATAGGAAATGCCCACTGAAACACCATGATGGTCTCAAAATACTGAATATTTGAGATGATGGCAAAGAATGTTAATGCTGAAGTAGGATATTAAACAAAACCAAAACTTTTTTTTAAAAATGCCCCCACCCCATCCTTCCTCTGCAAACTCAATCAAATAATAAAGATAAAATAAAATATACACTAGAAGATCTGTACCAAAGAGTTTCACTAGGTGCGTTTCTTATTTTCAAAAAAAAAAAAGAAAAAAAGAAAAGGAAAAAGAAGAGAGACCATAATCAGATTATTATTACCAACCCATGAAATGCTTACTCCAAAAAACAAACAAACAAACAAACAAAAAAACCAACAAAAAACCCCAGTCCAAGCTGTCTTCTAACACATTATCTACTTTATCTCTATCCAGTCCTTAAAAAAAGATTTACAAAGAAAGACATTTCAATGTTGCTATTGTGCACCTTCATCATCATCGTAACATTTTCTCACACAGCAATGCACTTTTCTGAAACGATACTCTATATTTTTCCACCCCCAACCCCCACCCACACCCCCCAAGAGCAAAAGAATTTGTTATTGAATTAAGCAAATAACTTTACTTTTTTCTGCTGATTCTACAGAACATGACAAAGTGATTCCTACACAGCTTCAGATTTGGAGGTGGGTGAAATTTGATCTTTTTTTTTTTTCCAGCTCCATTCTGGCTGATTGCAAAATGATAAATCTGGGCGATTTCCATAAGGCTTTTTTTGTTGTTGTTGTTGTAAATAATCATTTTTTTCTTTCTTTTTTTTCCAATCTCATTTTCCACAGATTTTATGATTTAAAAAAATATTTTTTACTGCTCTTGTGCAACTTCCGTATCTAATTTACTTATTTTATTTATAATCGTCCGGACTGCACACAATGAAGAGCATGCAAAAAGTAAAGTTCACACAACGGAAACACAAAACATTTTTTTAAACATATACCAAAAGTGTCATTCATGAACTAATTATACCAAAACCATCACCAGTAAACTATAACAGCAGAATGGAAATATGAATGATATATAAGAAGAAATATTTTATTTTGTATGCCATCAGAAATTTAACTAAATCTAGTGGAAATTACTGAATTCAGCATCTAGATACTGGTAACAAGAGTTTGGGAAAACAAGGATGTTGAAATTGATTAATACTTCTTGGGAATATAAGAACAATGCTTTCCACATTCCTCTTTTTTTTTCTCTCTGTTTTTTTTTCCATAGATATAGTGAAGGAAATATTTTTGGAAAATGCTGAACTGATCAACAGAGATAAGGGAAAGGCTCAGAAATGTAATGCATCTTGTACATTCAGGAGAGTGCTTAGCTATTGCATTATAGAAGACAACTAATGTAACGGATATCGGTGGTTGTTTTTTCAGCCTCAAAAGACGCTTGCAAAACCTGCTGGTCACGCAGCTTTTCTTTCCTTTTAAACCCACCCCCGCACTTCTTTCACACTGCCATAACGTAACTCCTCTGTCTGCTCTCAGTCACTCACACACACAAACATAAAATACCCTATGTGTTGGCACAGGAAGAAACTGGTTTCCAAACAAGGAGGATAATTTCAACTGCATTCTTCTTCTTCTTCCTCCTCTTCTTCTCCCTTAACACTGTCAAGAGTTTGTGGAGCCCCGCATAGATCTGTTCACCAGATGTTTGATGTGTATGTGTGTGTGTGTGTGTGTGTGTGTGTGTGTGTAAAGCCTGTTCCTCTGCAAACTGCATTGTACTGTGTTAATTCTTTTCTCTCTTTCTTTTTCTGACACATGTGCATAAACACACAAAGATGTAGAAACTAAATGTCAATTTCAGTATTAACATTTGAAATGAAAACAAACAAACATAAACAAAAAACCACTGCTAAAGTAAATATCAAATTCAGTATCAATTAAAAAAAACCTAAACAACTTCTGAACTAGCAACAAAAAACAACAACAAAAAACAACAGAATCTCACTGTCCCTGCAAAACGAATTATCATCATCTGGTGGGACTGGAATGATGAGCGGGAAATTAAGTTCAAATCCCATGAGACTTTCATTCCATGATGGAGTGGAGTTAATACTGGATGATAACGATAACGATAATGATAACGATTTTTTACTCAGATAAAGGCCAATGCCCCTTACTGAAGGGGGTGACATTAAAGAAAGATAAATAAGATTTTACATGACACACTATGCATCTTCAAAACAAACCAACCAAAAAATATCTAACACAGATGTTCAACAACATTCACATCGTAACTATTCTCAATCTCTTCAATGCCTCATATATATAAATAGCCAAGTTACACAGAGTAGACTCATGTCTTGACGACATGAGCAAATTAAATCTAAAGTTAGATGGATCTTTATAATACTTTGGTTGGATTAGTTTTTGTCTGAGGTCACTCAAGGCAGGGCAACGAAACACAAAATGTAGCTCGTCTTCCTTACCCAGATTACATAAACGACAAGTAAACACCGATTCCCTTAAATATATTCTGACACGTGCATGCACACACAAAGATGTAGAAACTAAATGTCAATTTCAGTATTAACATTTGAAATGAAAACAAACAAACAAACAAAAAAAACTACTGCTAAAGTAAATATCAAATTCAGTATCAATTAAAAAAACCTAAACAATTTCTGAACTAGCAACAAAAAACAACAACAAAAAAACAACAACAGAACCTCACTGCCCCTGCAAAACGAATTATCATCGTCTGGTGGGACTGGAATGACGTGCAGGAAATTAAGTTCAAATCCCATGAGACTTTCATTCCATGATGGAGTGGAGTTAATACTGGATGACATGCATACAAAAGACACCAAAACACTTAAAATGGACAAGCCATACGGACGCATTTCTACTACTTGTCACGGAAGAACATTTTGAAACAACCAGCCAAGTGTCCTAACGTCCATGGTCTTTTCAAAAGGTTAGTTGTGGAAATGTCACAACTGTGAGGTGATAGAATTCGTTGCCCCACTTTCTACCCCTTTCCTTTCCTCTGACAATAACAATAATGCCTTTTTTTGTGGTGGTTGTTTTTGCTTCCCCATCTTCATATTATACTGATGCAAAGCAGTCACGGTAAAGCCATGCACATGATGAGAGTTTCATTGATCTGCCCCTACTTCATCCCAAATGACTGACCTCTCAACCTACTACCCCCTCCTCCCCCCCCCCCCCCCCCACCCCACCTCCTGCTTGCCTCCTACCTCCCTGCAGGAATTCTTTCCCACAAGACAATTCATCTGCACAGAGCAGGCATGACAGATGCTGTCAATCAAGCACAACACTCCAGCAAGTTGACTATTTCAGAACTTCAACACTGCCTCCCCACAGAGAGAGGAAGGTGGCATAAGGGTTAAGATGCTCACTCACCTGCCAATTCAGAGTCCATGAAGGGACTGGGTTCGAATCCCGCTCTCGCCCTTTCTCCCAACTTAAAGCCTGAACCAGACTATAAATGGCGGGCGATTTGAATCAAGCCAGTTTCTCACCAGAGTCTGACACTGTGACGTCGGTGAAGGTTTATTCAAAATAAAAGCCTAATAAAGCTACGGTTTGGCTTCATTTATGGCAGAGAGCGAGATTTGCCTAGCAGCTTCCAATCTAGACCTGAATTGACTTTGGAAAGTACAAAATGTGTCAGCTACACGTAATACAAAATTTGAATGCAGAGAAAAGGGGCGGAGCTAGAGCCGTTTGTGTTTGCGCTAGACGTGTCTGTCAGATAAAAATAGCACCAGCACGTGGTACTGTCCGGTGAGAATTGGAAAGCATGCAGACAGCCACTCGACGTTGGCAACCGTAAACGACCACATTGTGTGGCAGGAGTACACGGATATCTTTCTCCGCTAACAGTGAGTCGGTCTTTGTTTTGCTTTCACCTCCCACATGTTTACATTTCTACCGGACACGTGCTCGCGCTTTTTATAGATAAACTCCGCCCCTTTCCCTTTTATGGATAGGCTCTAGTGCGCATGCGCAACCGAAACCTTGCTCTCGGGAGTTAAGACTTTAAGACTGGAAAATCAAACAGTGTCTAGTCATTCAGATGAGATGATAAGCCGAGGTCCTGTGGGCATCACACACTTGGCGCACTGAAAAAGAATCCATGGCAACGAGAGTGTTATCCTCTGGCAAAATTATGTAGAAGAAATCCACTCAGATAGGTACACAAATATATATATGCATGCACTCAAGGCTGACTAAGCGCACTAGACTATGCTGCTGCTCAGGCATCTACCTAGCAGATGTGGTGTAATGTATAATTTGTATGGTTTGTGTGTGTGTGTGTGTGTGTGTGTGTGTGTGTGTTGTGGTGTGGTTTGTGTGTGTGTGTGTGTGTGTGTTGGAGAGTGTGTCGTGTGTGATGGATAGAAAGAGATTGGTTGGGAAGTAGAAAATGTACACATAAAATATACATGCATACAGGGTCTAGCTAGAAGGATCCAGTATGTTGAGTGTGTGCATGGAATGTTAGCCATGCTCTCACTGCCAAGAATTCCTGTATAAAAAACAGGCTGTCCAACGAATCACTCTCCTACATTTCAGTGATTACAAGGTAGTAGAAATATAAAGTGAGTGAATGAGTGAGCAAGTGAGCAAGTGAGTGAGTGAGCGTGAGTGTGAGTGTGTGTGTCTGTGTGTGCGCGCGCGCATACATAAATGCCTGGAATACACAGGCAAAGAATCAGGGAATCAGGAATCACTCTCACACACTTTGTTGTGTGTGTGTGTGTGTGTGTGTGTGTATGTGTGTGTGTGTGTGTGTATGTGTGTGTGTGTGTGTGTGTGTATGTGTGTGTGTGTATGTATTGTTTGTTCTTTTGCTTAACATCTATCCACATTTGTGATTTCAGATGAAAATCCAACATCTCCCCCACCCCACCCATGCCTTAAATCATCACTGTTTTCCCTGCTTCTCTCTCCTCAATTAGCATCTAAAAAAAGAAGAAGAGGAAAAGAAGTAAAAAAGAAAAAGAAACAAGAATATAAACGAAATAAAATAAACTAACTAGTCAACCAGTAGAAATACAACAAAGAGCCAACTGAGCTCCAAATTAAACTATTTCAAACACATGTTGATTATCATATAAGACATTTTTAATGGAAGCAGATGGAACTGCAGATTTTGTAAGTGACATAGATAAATATGGTTTTAACCATTTACATTTATGGATATGCACAGGGGTAACTGCACTGCTGCAAATGCAAGTCACATTAGTACATTTTGTTTTTATGGCATCCAGTCGTAGTCTGTATTAGTGTATATTAGACTGGTGAGCCTTCTGCTTCTGTGATGTCCTTTTGTTTTATAATAAAACATGCGATCAATTTTGCACGAGCTATTGTCAGTATTTTCTCTGTCAGGGTCAGATTCCTGTTTTAGTTTACTGAGTGCATATGTCTGTGTGTGCATGTATGCAAGCCTGCATGTATGCCAGCATGTGTCTTTGATGCTCACACAATGTAGCTATCATCAGGACTATATATAATCACAGCTGCACGATCTATCATTATCATCTCCGTCTCCTCCCCTTCCCAAATTCCATATTTTAGAGATGAATGCACAGGTCAGGGCTTATCTACATGTAAATAACAGGAGTGAAGCCAATATGAGAATGACGCACAGTTAAAAGCTTTGAAACTATTAGGACGGGCACAACAGCAGGGCCCAGATGATTAGCCTGTTTTGGAGAAATTCACTGCCAATTGTCTGCTCTCATGTGAACTATGTTCCAGCAGCAAGTACAGGCACAAAAAAATGGTTTTAAAGACAAATTTAATGTTATTATCAGCGTCAGTAATTCGGTCACACAATTCAGAAAATAAGCATTAACACTAAACCATTTCCTTGATGTTGTGACATTCTGGTATGTCATCTGAGAAAAGGGGTGGTTGGGGGGGTGGGAGGTGGGGGGAGGGAATGAGGGTGAGGAGCCAGGGGTTGTTTATCAGACTCAAAGGTCTGGGATGTTGGCAATTTTCATTCTTCAGTTCTTTTTCAGGACTGACATTTCAAAAAAAAAAAAAAAAAAAAAAAAAAAAAAAGCTAGTTCTGGAATGATACTGGCCCACTTCTCAACTCACTACTATTTCATCAAACACACCTATACTTAGTATCAACTTCAATCTCGGTCAGAAGAACATACTGGCTTCAAGTTCAATCATAACATAATTTTAACACCACAATCATTTGATTTATATTTTAAATCATAAACATAAAAACAAAAAAGACTTTAAGTCTTCACTGAACTGAAGAGCTTACTTCCTGTGAAATTCAGCAATGTATATTAGCTTATAAATGCATACAAAACAAACTTACTTTATGCTTATTACTGATGATCAATGATCGCAGAAGTACCGATGACCAACGAAGTGTCTGTTTTCCAAGCTGTCAGTGCAAACAGCCTACTTGCTTTGCTTTCAACTGATATGTTCATCTTCAGCCACTATAACAAAACAGGAAGACCATGCAGACTTGATATACCATTTTTCACATTTCTAACAGTAACAATTACCCACAGTGCTCACAAAATGCTGACAAAGGCAATTTCCAGGATTTGTTGATGCAATATTACCATTGGTAGATCAGATGTGACCCCTTTTCTGTGGTTTTCAATTCTATTCTGATTCACCCCAACCCACCCCTCATACCCCCCCCCTCACCCCCCCCCCCCCCCCCCCCACACACACACACCCACTGATTCTTTTGTATAAATATTCAGTCAAAAAACTATGTGCAGCCATCTTGACATGGGAGCATGTCTGTGTTTCCCTGGGTCTATGTTCCCCCAAAAATGTTTTTGGTAGGTCTATGTTCCCCTTGGTCTATATTCCCCCACGTCTATGTTACCCCAGGTCTATATTCCCCCATGTCTCTGTTCCCCTAAACATACGTTTGTTTAATTCTACATGCACTTTTCAGTGCTGGTCAGCAGTAGTCGATGGTCAGCAGTCAGTTGTGGTCTGTGGTCAGTGGTGGTCAGAGGCCAGTAGTAGTCAGTCATGCTCAGCAGTAGTCAGTGGTCAGTGGTGGTCAACAGTGGTCTGTCATGGTCAGTTATGGTCAGCAGTGGTAAGTGGTTAATGGTGGTCAATAGTGGTCAGTATATAGTGGTCAATGGTTCTCAGCAGTGATAAGTGGTGGTCAATGTTTCTCTGTGATTACGGTCAGTAATAGTCAGCAGTGGTCAGTAGTTAGCAGAAGTCAATGGTCAGCAATGATCAGTGGTTGTCAGCAGTGGATAGTGGTTGTCTGCAGTGGTCAGCATTGGAGGTCAGTAGTGGTAAGTGGTGTCAGTGGTCAGCAGTAGTCAGTATATAGTGGTCAGTGGTCGGTTGTGGTCAGTCTGTAGTTAGCAGTTGAAAGTGATCAGCAGTGCTAGTAGTCAGTGGTGGTCAACAGCGGTAAGCTGTGGTCTGCAGTGGTCAGTATTAGTCAGTGGTAAATAGTTGTCAGTGGTTGCCATCAGTGGTCAATAATGGTCAGTGGTCAGCATATGGTGGTCAGTGGTAGCCAGCAGTGGTCAGTGGTTAATAGCGGTATATGATCAGCAGTAGTCAGTGGTCAGTAGTAGAGGTCAGCGGTCAGCAGTGATCAGTAGCAGTCAGTGGTCTGTAGTGGTAAGTGGTGGTCAGCAGTGGTATGTGGTGGTCACTGGATAGTGGTGGTCAGTCATTAGGTCTGTGCCAATCAGAACCACTTTTTCTGTTTGTATTTCCGCACCACAACCAGGCATAATTATGCAAAGGGGAAAAAAGACAAAAAAAAAGACGGTTGAGTCAACAAATGTCAGTCTGTGTTGGGTCATTTTCCATCGTTTGCATCTCCCCCCCCTAATCCCTCCCCCACCACCACCTCCCAACCCCCCTAATTCTTGATTAGAAGGGTGGTTACATGTAGTAGTAGTAGTAGTGTAGGGACTGGAATTTGACTGCCTAGGCCTCACGGCCTTTTTTTTTTTATGTCCCCTTCAATATATGTCTCCTTTTATTTGTGGGATACACATTGTTTTCTTTTACTGTAATTCATTCATCAAAGTCAATAAATTTTTCTTTTAAATTGATATTCATGTCAAGGAGATTTTTGAACGCATTAGTATTCTGTGCAAGTTTACTTTCAATAGGTAGTGCATTCCATTTGTGCCATTCTATTAGCTAATGAATTTTTCCTTTGGTTAGTGCTATATACAGTGCTCTTTACACATTTTCATCATTTGATTTCTTGTAGTCTCATAATCTGAATTCTAAGAATATTATTCACACTGACTTCATAATAGCAATTCAATATTTTGTAAGTTTCTAATTCTATTAAATCTTCTCTTAGCCTTCTACCCTTTAATGAATGCAGATTTAAGTATATAAGTCTCTGTTGATAGCTCATAGACTTTCATTCTTTTAATAACTTAGCTGTTGTTCTTTGTACCCTTCCTGCAGCTACAGATTGTCTCTTGACATATGGGTGCCACACAATATTACCATATCTACTTGTGATCTAACCTATATTTTATATATTGTTTAAGAAATATATCTTTATCGAAATAGGTAAATGTTCTCTTAACATGCCAGATATTTCTCACATGCATCGCAAAACAAACACGGAAATGTTCGTCATATAGTTCCTAGAATGTTTCTATAAATTGAATCAAACAAGAAATATCTCCAGTATTTAGATCTGAGAATGGGCCGTGTCGCCCACATAGCGGCGCGCTTGTGATAAGAATTTGTCTCTGAAGTGGAACAAAACGCCATATTTAACGTATCATGCACCGACTTACCTTTGAAAAACAAGACCAAAACTTTCTTCAAAGCAGAAGTTATTAACAGAACAATATGGAAACACGTTCCTCAGTTTTAAGAACAGCGGCAGTCTAAGACCGGAACAATTTGAGTGACGATCAGCTGCTGACAAGGGAGTGGAACCACCATCACAGTGACAGCATCTTGCGCGCTGTGTAGAAACGTACAAAGCTACCCCCCCCCCCCCCCCCCCCCAACTGAAATCTGAGATCGAAATTATTATTTTCGTTGATGAAATTGAGATCGCCGGAAGTACCCAAAGAGTTATCCGCATACCGTGCATGAAATGCGCGCGCATGTGTGTGTATTTCAAACGCGCGCGCGGCCTCATTCTTTGTCTCGTTAAGACGTCGGTATAATGGCAATAAATAGCCGGTTAAATACCAGATATTCGTGTTCACTCGGCAAAGATATTCTCACGATATCATCATCATCAGACGCCGATCCTTTAGATACATTTCTTATCACTGTTGATAAAAAAAAAAAAAATGAATATAAAAAAAGAAAGAAAAAAAAGTGCCAAACATTCTGATGATGGATTCACCAAATGACCCATCAGATATTGCCATTGTATTAATTTTCATGTTACGGTAGCCTACCTTACATTATTCTTTTGAGAAACCAAATCTAAAATGCTGCCGGGCGCGGTGCCACACTAAACTCAAGTGCACGATCACTCACGTCAACGGGATGTTAAAGTTATGTGCTGGACTGTTTAAACCTGCCATTAGGCCTCTGGCGTGCAGTCTCCGCTTTTTAGGATCATTTGCTGGGTACAGGTGCTAACGAGAGGATGGAATTCTATTAGTTTGTGTTCTGTGTCCAAGAAACGCTTAAAACGCTTTTATTTCTAAGCTGACAGGAAAAGTGCTTGGCGATGGCAAATCAGTGTAAAGAAGAAGAAATCACTGCCTGGTAGTTTGGTTTACTGGGAGAAGGGAGACTGAGAGACAGATATCGTGACAATGACACTAACAAAAAAAAAAAGAGAGAAAAATTATGGAGTCGCCTTTACACAACAAGGGGAAGGATGGCACCAGGGGACGTAGAGGGAGGGGGGGAGGAGCTGGGGGGTGGGGGCTAAACGGTAGGGTAAGGACACTGACAGAGAGTAGGCTAGAAGACAGAGACGGTAAATTAAAAAGAATGATCATTGATTTAGGTCAATTAACCCGTTACAACCGATCAAGCTGACAGCTTGTAAGTGAACTTTTACAGTTGTAGTTATGTAGTATACCGCAGGGCACATGATCAACAATGAAAACAACAACAAAAACTAACAAAGAAAAAAGAAAACCAAACAAACAACTAAGTCAGATATGGGAATTAGGTCAGCGTCACGTTCTCCTACAATTCTTTTTCTGACCAGCTTTATAGGAATGCTGCTAATAGATGGAGTCAGTCGCCCTGGCCCTCGGTCAAATATATATATATATATATGTATGTATGTATGTATGTATGTATGTATATACCTATCTTGCCTGAGTGTTACGTATCTGTCTGTATGGCTGCCAGAGTTTGTTGTCAGTTGGTTGTTGGGGTCCGTGCAGCTCCAGTTGCTTGTCAGCACTCGGGGAGACTGATGCTGCTTTGCGGCGCCAGAGTGAACCTGGGGAATCCCTTCTTCTCGATTTGCGCTGCACTCTGCTGCTATTTATATGTGGCGGTGTGCTTGCGAGCAGTGTGTGTGTGTGTGTGTGTGTGTGTGTGTGTGTGTGTGTGTGTGTGTGTGTATGTCCGTGCGCGTACGTGAGTGCGTGTTGCAGGGATGTGTTTTCAAGAGGGCGTCATGGGTGGGTGTCGGGGTGGTTTCCAATGTTCTGTTCAATACTGAGTGCGAATGTATCCTGACACGTGTTTCTGCGTAAGGTGGACGTGGAGGGGGGCGGCGGGGGAGGAGGGGCGGAGGGAGGTGGTGCGAAATGTAAAGCGCTTTGAGTAGTATTTCTGGAAATAAAACGTTTTATATAAATGTCCATTACTACTACTTCTACTACTACTACTACGACGACGACGACGACGGCAACTTCTATTACTACAACTGCCGTTTGCGATTGTTCAGTGCTGCTGCTTCTACTTGTATTTAGCGTTCGTCCTTTCCCACATCCATCGTCGGTTGTTGAGGACTGCAAGGAGGGTTAAGGAGGGTGATAAGGTTGCCATTCATGCTTGGGTGGGAGGGAGAAGGAAATGTGGTGTCGTGTCCTCGTTCGCCGTGGTGGTTGCAGTGTATCCCTTGTGTTACTGAGTGCCTCCTTCTACGCCTGCTGTCAGGTGTTATTTGTGTTTTCCCTGTTCTGCGGAACCGGGGGTCTATGGACTGGTCCGAGCGCTGGAACGGCTAGCCGCCGTCGAACAAGACACGAAAGTAGTGGACGCTTGCATCACTAGTGGTTCTTGCTGTTCTGCTGACAGGGTCACAGGGATGATTCTTTCTGGTGCCACTGACTACTTCGGGAGCAGGAACTGCTAGGCTTGTGGAACGTCTTACGTGTTGGCAGAGACAGGACCGCGTGGTTGGCCTGTAACCTCTACAGAATCAGACGGCACACCATTTCCACAAACACGTCTGAGAAATCAGAAAAAACCCCAACAAAAACAAATTAAAACTTAGTCTGCTGTCACTTCACCCTTAACTCCACCAGGCATTGTCGTGATTCCAACAAGGGACCCACAGACCTTCAAAGTTAAAATCCAGTGCTCTAACCACTCGGCCATTGGCGTCACAGAGTATGTATCTGACACGTTCCGTTTGGATAATCCACTTTGGATAACCCTCTTTGTTTGATACAGCTAACAAAGAGATACAAAGTATAGTGTTTACACTTATCGGGCTGTCTAAGAAGGGTTGAAAAATATAACTGTCTATCCACTTTCAATACAATAACCCCAAAAAAAGTTTCAATGACAAAATTGTCACATGATAACTACGTTTCTTGATAGCCGGCTTTGCTGTTACTGTTTATTGTGTGTAAGAGTGAGCGAACGAGAGAGAGAGAGAGAGAGAGAGAGAGAGAGAGAGAGAGAGAGAGAGAGAGAGAGAGAATGTATATACAATTTACATACAAAACGAAACACATCAGACATGTACACACCCTTAATACTCTTCTTGCCGATGCTTTGATTCCACGTGGGAGCTTTTACCGACGACATAAATGGCCAGATGAAATTACATAGGCTACAAATTACATGCTCACGCAAGTGATTAGCCTTAGAGATCGGTTAAACTTGACATGGTATACATTATACACCTGGTGTGTTTGATTCAATTCCTGGGGGCTGGGATCACGTGTGTGTGTGTGTGTGTGTGTGTGTGTGTGTGTGTGTGTGTGTGTGTGTGTGTGTGTGTGTGTGTGTGTGTGTGTGTGTGCGTGCGTGCGTGCGTGCGTGCGCGTCCGTGCGTGCGTGCGTGCGTGCGTGAATCAAATTCAAATAAAATCATGGTGCTTAGAGCCGGCCTCGCCGACCACAAAAACCAGATAGAGAGAGGAGGGGCGGAGGGGTAGGGAGAGAGCGACTGAGAGAGAGAGGGGGGGGAAGGGAGGGAGAGGGAAAGAGAGTGTTACAGACGGACACAGAGAAGTGGGATTTGAAAACAAACAAACAATATATATATATATATATATATATATATATATATATATATATATATATATATATAACGATGACATCTGAAAACTAAAGTAACACAGGAAAAGTCGATTAAAAAAAAAGTAGCCTGTCATCTATTCATTTTGCCTCATTAGATAAAAATAACGACATTTTTGTTTGTTTGTCTGTTTTTCTACTCATGCTATTCAGTAAAAGGAAGCACATCCAAAACTACTCTGATCTTGAACAGTCTTATCTTGAACAGACGTACACCAGCCTTCACTCTGCAAAGACTGTAACCAATCATATTAATCAATTACAAAAACAATATTGCCGGTTTCCTATGAATTATTTTCCCCAAAAGACAATCAGCTGTTGTGTGGAATGGCCTGGCCAACAGAAAATAATTTGATCTTTTTTTGAAAAACAAAACAAAACAAAAAAAAAAAACAAAAAAAAAACAACAACCACCACCACCACCCAACAACCACCCTATATGAGAATTTCTTTCTTTCTTTTGCTATCATCTGCCTGATTTCTACAAAATGTCACACGCACAGATCACCAGTACCACATACACACACCCAGACACTGCGTGACAAAACAGAAATAGACACACACAGAGACACAACAAACGACATTTGCTTTGTTGCTTGATAAATATACCTACCTCAAGACAGAAGTGGCTTTCACTAATTCCGTTATCAGTTTGTGTTTGTGTCGTCTGCGTCTGTCTGCTTGAGACTGAAAAGCGCAGCAGACATTTTTTTTCTTTTTACAGAAAACTAGCGTAGACTCTTAAAGGCTGATCAGCGAGTTGGGTCTATGCGAAGATAAGACATATGTTGTTTTTTCAACAGCAGATGAGGTGTGGTGTGTGTGGATCAGTGCACGCGCTTTGACAACTCCTTACAGACACATATACACATACATATACAGAATACTTAATCATCTCAACAAGAGAAATTCATTTGTGTTGTAAAAACACGTCAAACAATACACGAAAATCACAGTCATTCAATATATAAAAGACATAAAATGTTTAGATGTCAACCTAGGGCACTGAACCCATGAGTACAATCAATAATCACAGTATACAACAACAACAACAACATCGACAATAAAAATCATTGAAACTGAAACCCTGCTGAGCTGGTTCAGATCCCACTCCCTCTCCGCCCCCACTCATAGTTAAAAAAAGAAAAGAAAAAAAAAAAGAGAGAGAGAGAAAGAAATAACTGACACCACTATTGATCTTTGAAATGAAGATGAGTGGTGTCATCCCAGCACATAAAAGATCATGACCTTTAAGAAAAATGGAATCTTCTTCCGTTATCACTCAGAACTCATGACGACGAAGTGTCAAAGATGACAATCAGGAAGTTGATTAATTGCAAAAAACAAAAACAAAAACAAACCAACCAAAAACCCACCTATTTGATGACATAAAAGGGTTTGGAAGAAAAACGAAATTTCCAGCTCTTCCTATACCCTTAATTTCAGCAATGGAACTGCCATTTCCGGAACGGAATGACATAAACTTTTTATTCATTTAATCAGTGCAGAACTGACACACCTGTAACAGCAACATATTTTGGTTTAAGCATTTTGAATTAATTGTAATTTTCAACATTTTATTCACACACACAGACAGTAAGACAGACAGAGAAACAGACAGGCAGACAGACAGACAGACACACACACACACACACACACACATCATGTGAAAAGCAATTGTTGCTTATTCAATTTATCATCATGAAATAAAATCGTGACTTCACACACACACACACACACACACACACACACACACACACACACACACACACACACTCACTCACTCACTCACTCACTCACTCACTCACTCACTCACTCCCTCCCTCACACACACACACACACACACACAGAGGGCAAAGAACAGCCTAGAAGAGAATAAAATCTTGCCCGCCACCACACACTGAAACTCTTGAATATGCAACAAGAAGATTGTATTACTTTCCAGCCACAACAACCGACTCCTTCAAGTGAAAACTGAGCTGCTCTCCGCCCTGATAGTATCTTCTGGAATCACCCCCCCCCCCCCATCCCCCTTCTCCAGTCTCTACAATCACCCCCTCCCCCCTTTCCCCTCCCTCAGCCAAACCCCTCCCACTTCACCCCACTGCCACTACCTCCGCCCACCTGCTGTCATGCCGATTAAGTTAGCAATTTAAATTCTAAACACAAAACTGTTTGAGACTTATCACACACACAGAATAACAAGACTGCACCCTAAAATGGAAGATGCATTCTTGCGCGCGCTAAACACACACACACACACACACACTGAGGGAGAGACATAGAGACTGAGAGGGAGAGGGAGAGAGAGAGAGAGTGAGGGGAGGGGTGGCGGGGAGGGGGATTCTCTAATATAATAATATACAATATCCAACTGTAGAAACATACAGACCATCCCCCCACCCTCACCCACCCCACCCCCTCCCTCAACCAATAATATGCAATATCCAACTGTAGAAACATACAGACCCCCACCCCCACCAATCCCCCCTCTCCCCCAAAACAACAATATCCTCTTCCTTGTAAACATGGGGGGGGGAAGAACCAAGAAAAAAAAAGGAGGAAAAAAAAAAAAAAAGAGAGAACAGAAACTGTCCACCAGTCATGAATTATTTTCCTTCTTCACAAAGAAGGGTTGCTTCTTTGTAAAAACAGAAAACAAATACTCTTTGCTAATATATATAATCAACATCATCTTCAACAAGTAACAGAGACGCAGAAGAAGAAGAAAAATCACACAACAATAACAGCTTAGGAATGTATCAAAACAAGATATAAATCTTACAGAAATGTCTACGCTACATCTTACACTTAAAAAGAACAGAAGTTACCTTATGTTCGTATAACAGAGGTGTGGGGGGGGGATCTTTACCACGTTTAACACGTGATTCTTTGCAATTATTTCGCAACATTTCACTTATCAAGGTGAAAGCTAACTCTGCGCCACGTTTATCGCAGTATTCTCTGCAAAGTTTCAGAAACAAATCCCTCGTCAAATAAATCCCCCCCTCCCCCAAACCCCCAACCCCGCTTCTCTCTCTCTATCTCTATCTGTGTGTGTGTGTGCAAAGAAAGCTACGAAGAAAACGCTATCAGTTACCTCCCCCCTTAACTCTCTCTCCCCGTGAAGTAGACAATCAAGTTCCTGTCACTCGCTCCCTTTTCCCGCGGACCTCGACAACCACAGCCACACAACCCGCTCTGTGGTAACAAGAGGCTCGCACGAGGGGGATGGACTGGGAGTTGTTGAATGCACACCACCTCTACACCGTGTGTGTTGCTTTGCTAGCAGATGAGGATGGAAGCGACAATCCATAAACAGTGACACACTCTAACCCCCCGCCCCCCACCTCCCCCAAACAGCAGCAGCAGCAGCCGCCTCATGCATCACTATCGCACAATGTCTCACTTTAACAGAATCCCCCATCCCCCTTCTCACCCACCCCCACCCCCGCACTCCCCACACCTCCCTCCGGCAGCCAGGTATGTATATATACAGACGGGTGGCTGTCTGGGATCAATACCCAAAGCCAATTCCCCTTTCCAACTGCCCATAGAATGAAACCGCTTTCCCCTAGAGGAAGGACACAAAACCTTCACTGCTCTTGCGGGGACTCAATTTTTTTTCTTCTTATTTTAAAAAAGGAATTCCCCCCCCCCCCCCCATCCACCACCACCACCACCAACATGGGTTTCAACAGCTGATCAATACCAGTAGTCACACCTTTTAAAAACGTCTGGGGCTGTGAAAGCCTCAAGTGCTGATCGAGGTTAACACGTTTACAGGGACACATGCAGATGATGGACTGAGAACCATCAGCTGACGGAGCGGCTTTTGTGTTGTGTGTTGTGTGTTGAACAACACTGAAGTCCAGAGATCAGCTGAGATGGTGCGATCGAGTTCTGGTGAGCATTCTACAGACGGTCTGACATAATTTTGATGTTCCCAGGAACATCTGTGATAAAATCATGGTCCCTGTTCTGAGACTGATGCTGACTATAATTTTTTGTCATCTGCGACTCACACTTTAATTGCTTGCTTACAACTGAGTCAAGTATAATTATTTTCATTTTATTTTGGGGTGTGTGGGGGTGAGGGTAGGATTCTGACGATTAATGTGAATGAAATATACTCCGTATCAACATGATTGTCATTTTTTTTTTGGATGACAAGTTCACACACGAGACATGATTATGCTTTTTGAATAGCAAAATGGGGTGGAGCATGTATGGAACCTGAACCTGAAACTGGCACGCACACACATACGCGCGCGCATACACGCGTGCACGCACGCGCGCGCACACACGTATCATCTCATGAGAAAGAGTGAGAGAAACAGATAGAGGATGAGGGGGGACAATAGTTCAGTCAACCAGGCCACTCTACCCAATCTGAAGAGGTGACAGAGAGAAAGAGACAGACAGACAGACGGACGGACATGCAAACAGACAAAGAGAGAGAGAGAGAGAGGGAACACACCAGCACCTCAGAACTCTGAATGTATGCAATTATGCAAAATGAGGTGTGAAGTCTGTATGCATATGAATTCATGCGCACTTGGGGGGCATATGTGCGTGTCTGTTCGTGTCAGAGGAAGGACTGTGTAAAGCTGTTTTGACAACACATGGGAAGCAGAAGAAGAAGAAGAATACACATTTTCCCCCAACATACCCCCAGTGACAATGACAACACACCATCCTACACTGGCAGAACCAAACTCCGGCACTCAGTGTTCTCAGTCATCAAATGAAACTTTAATCAGAAACTATTCAGGGTCACAATGTGCTGCAAGGAATCACTATGACGATCCACGGTCATGGACTACACTGACTCAGCTCAGTTACACAGCACTCTGAACGTGGCGCTCTCATCGGTAGGGTACACGAGAACAATAGCACGTGACTGCAGTATCTGCAGAACAAGGGCAGATTCATTACCAGAGCCGGAGCTGCTGCCACAATGTCTAAAACGGCTGTCACTGTTGTTGTAGAAACTTCCATAGCAAACAAAACGACGTCAACGCAGGTTTGCATTGCATTGGGGTGGGAGGCTAGGGGGGATGGGAGGGGGGCGCAAGCACACACACACACACACCCCGCACCCCCACCCCCCTCCACACACACAGAGATCTACAACGAAGCAAGCTCCGCTGTGATGTGAAGCCAAACTGCTAGACTCCCTAACCCAGCAGGGCCCATAACCCGCCGACCAGCATATTATGCTACCTGCCAGCATGCCCACCACCAAACCAGTCTCTCAAAACAAAACGGCCGTCATTACTAATTCATCACTATGCCCCTGCCGAGCCGAGTAGTAGTAAAATGTGTGGTGCTACTTGATCTGCGCCATACAGGCACTCAGGCAGATTAGCAGCGTCATTTCTGTACCCTGACGAATATCGACTTGGGCAACAACCCCCCCCCCCCCCCAACCCCCACACCCACTCCCACTCATCACACCCCTTCCTGTCTCTCTCTCTCTCTGTACTCCCATGAGCCCTGGTCACCATCAACTCCAGAGAGGATTCCTAGTTTTGCATTGCATGGGGTGCGTTCAGATAGCCCCTAACCTATTTCATTATGTTCCGAATGACCCGGTTAGCTATGTATCATAGTCAGTTGCGTCCGACTATGACCATCAGAACAGCAGAGAAGGCAACTGCTGTCTCAACTATCTGGTCTAGAATTTGATTGTAGTGGAGAGTGTCTTGTCCCAAGTTACATCCCCACTCTCTCAGCCAAGAGAGCTTTAGGACAGTCGGCGTTGGGATGGTTCCCAAAGGCAAACTAGCCCCCAAGGCAACAGCACTAAGAGCCAGTGCAATCTTGCTTCCAAGTCTGAGAGGCATAGTCCTTCACAAAAGACTAAGGCTGTAAATGACTTCCCACTGCAGAGGAGAAACCATTGATGTGCAGCTCTCACTTTGCTGTTGGCCCAAATGTAGGTTCATGTCCATCGGTGATACAAACTGTGCGTTGGGCCGAACTTAGCTACATACCACCCGAACGAGCCGTAAATTCCAAGGTATGGGTGGATGATTTCCCCGAGAGAAAATACTAACATTGTCCGAGAAGCAATACTCTTTTTTTTCCCCCTTTATTGAGGCCAGAACATTTTACACCCTTCCGATTGATTCTTTTCAATTTTTGTGGAGTTGGTCATACTGTAAATGAAATGTTGACAGTTCAGACCCACTCTCCTGACTGGTTTCCCAATCTTTGGTGTTGGCCTACTGTCAATAACATTGTGAACAGTTTACAACCACCATCCTAATTGATTCCCCCCATCACTGCTGTTAGTCTACTGTAAAATCAGTAAGATGTTAACACTTGACACACACTCTCCAAGGCGGTGGACTTTCCAATCTTTGGCGTAAGTCCACTGTCACTAACATCTGTCTCCACTCTCCTTTCAAGTCTTTGCATGAAAAGGAAGAGCAAAATTTCGTAAAGTCAGAATTATACCCCCCCCCCCTCTCTCTGTTTCCGTGTATATCCCCTTCTCTCTCTTCATTTCTCTTTCCTCGTTCTTCTTCTCTCTCTCTCTTTCTCCTGTAGCATCTCTCTCTCTCTCTCATGTATCATCTCTCTCTCTCATTCTCTCCTGTATCATCTCTCTCTCATTCTCCTGTATCATCTCTCTCTCTCTCCCTCTCTTATTCTCCTGTATCATCTCTCTCTCATTCTCCTGTATCATCTCTCTCTCTCTCTCTCTCTCTCTCTCTCATTCTCCTGTATCATCTCTCTCTCTCTCTCTCTCATTCTCCTGTATCATCTCTCTCTCTCTCTCTTTCTCCTGTATCATCTCTCTCTCTCATTCTCCTGTATCATCTCTCTCATTCTCCTGTATCATCTCTCTCTCTCTCTCCCTCTTCAACACCTGTCTCTCTCTCTTACACATCTCTCCCCCCCCCCCCCTCTCTCTCTGTCTTTCCCCTCTGTTAAGCAGATTTTCCGAGTCATCAACCCCTCCTCTTCAAACATTCCGGCACAATGAAGGCATGGCGTAAGGCCCACGTGGGCTACATCGCTGTGAAGAGATTGACCTGGCCACCCAGCCATTCTTTAACGCAGTCATGAGATTTGAATTAAACGTTCACGCCTCCGATCGATACGTGTGGACTCACAATGAACAGTGTGTGTGTGTGTGTGTGTGTGTGTGTGTGTGTGTGTGTGTGTGAGGGTTGGGATGTGTGTGTATGTGTGGAGGGTGTGTGTGTGTGTGTGTGTGTGTGTGTGTGTGTGTGTGTGTGTGGAGGGTGTGTTTTGAGGGTGTATGTATGTGTGTGTAGGGGTGTGGGGGGTAACAGAGGACAGTACAGGGAGGAAGGTTGGTGGAGGAGGGATGGTGGTGGTGTTGGTGGTGATGGTGAGACAAGGGGTGAGAAGAAGGGTAAGGAAGAGAAGGGATCGGATAGAGGAGGGAGGGGGGGTGTGATGGGCATGGGAGGGCAGGATGGGGGAATGGGGAGGCGGGGGTGGGCGTGGGGGTGGGGGGGGGGGGCAGTGGTGGTTGGGAGGGCTGGGGGGGGGGGGGCGTCGAAAATGCCAGACCAGTTCAATAGTTCAGCCACCACCACTGACCCTTCGACCAATTCTGCCAGCGACCCACGCCACCCCAACCCTCACTTTAACACTCTCCCCTTGTTTGATGTGTGTGTGTGTGTGTGTGTGTGTGTGTGTGTGTGTGTGTGTGTGTGTGTGTGTGTGTGTGTGTGTGTGTACTTTCCTTTTCTTTCCTTCTTTCCTTTCTTTCTCTTTCAGTTCCGACTCAAGACGCCGGGTCAACGGTCTTGAAAAAGACGGGGCGCGCTCATCCATCCAAACAGCTTTTCAGCTTCAGGGGGATGACATGCTGATCACACAGACAGGGAGTGACAAGAGGCTAAGGGGAAAAAAATCTTGTGACGAGGGAGTGGGCTGTGGGTGTGTGTGTGTGTGTGTGTGGGGGGGGGGGGGGGGGGGGGCAGGGAGGGAATGTTAGGGGAGGGGAGGGATAGAGGATGCTGTTAGGGACTGACTTGGTGTGTGATGCAGAGAGCTGCGGGTGAACGTTTAAAATAAGTTAGCGGAAGCTTTGAATTTTCACTGTTTATAAGAAAAAAAAATAAAAAGAGAGAGGAAAAAGTGAGACACACACACACAGACACACACACAGAGGTACAGACACACAAACACAGATACAGACACACATACAGACACACAGAGACACACACCGCGGGGTGGGGGGGGGGAGGGGCAGAGAGAGAGAGACAGAGAGAGAGAGACAGAGACAGAGAGACAGAGACAGAGAAAGAGAGAGAGAGAGAGACAGACAGACACACACACATACACACAGACACACACAGAGAGAGAGAGAGAGAGAGAGAGAGAGAGAGAAAGGGAGAGAAAGGGAGAGAGATGGGGAAGAAGGAAGAGAGCGAGAGAGAGTAGGAGAGAAGGGGGGTAAGAGAGAGAGAGAGAGAGAGAGGACAGAGACATTGAGACAGAGACAGACGGATTGGCAGCTGCACACACACACACACGCACACACACACATTGAGAGAGAGAGAGAGAGAGAGAGAGAGAGAGGTGTTGGGTTCGTGGGGGGTGGGGGGTCAGGAGTAACAGCAGAAAGACCGATGGCCGTGTGAAGTTAGCTGCATAAATAATTATTATATGGTGAGTGAGCGTGTGTACACCCACAACGGACGCTTCGCCACACATACACGCTCGCTGGTGTAGAGAGAGCGAGCGAGCGAATGAGAGAGAAAGAGGGGTGGGGGGGGGGGGGGGGGGGTGGAGTGGAGAGGGGGAATGGAAGAGAGAGGGATCGAGAGAGGAGGTGAATGAATGGATGGTTTATTCACATCAGGCTATTGCCCCCTCACGAATACCATTGCCCCTTCGTGGGCCGAGTGCACAGAATGCAACAATACAGTGTGCATTAGAGAGAGACAATTCAATGCATTCCATTTTTCTGAGGGTTAAAAAAAGAAGAAGACACACACACACACACACACACATATATATATATATACATATATGCATACATATATATATGTACACACACACACACATATATATATATACATTATATATATATATACATACATACAGAGAGAGAGAGAGACAGAGACAGAGGCAGAGGCAGAGACAGAGAGAAGGGGGGGGGGGGAGGGGACAAAACGAAACAAAACGAAACAAAACGAATTTTGTTCCATGAGGATAGTGGAATAAGCATTATCACTTTCTTACACACAGCCCTCTGGGTAAAAACAACTAAAACAACAACAACAACAACAAAAACAAAACATACACACACACACACAAATCACAAAAAAAACATGAAAAAAGTCATCTACAGGTCATACTCCATACACACGAGAGACAGAGAGACAGACACAAAGACAGATACAGAGAGACAGATATACATAGAGAGAAAGACAGACAGACAGATACAGAGAGACAGACAGACAGATACAGAGAGAGAGCGACATACATAGAGAGAGACAGACAGATACAGAGAGACAGACATACATAGAGAGAGAGAGAGATAGACAGATACAGAGAGACAGACAGACAGATACAGGGAGACAAAAAGACAG
>NC_134900.1:4507500-4512500 GCF_041734735.1 Babylonia areolata | reverse complement strand
AAAGAAAGAAAAAAACAAACCAAAAAAAAACCAAAACAAAACCAGTCATACACGTAAAATGTTACATGTCTGAGTGTGTATGTGTGCGTGCCTGAAATCTGATTTAATGACACAGGAAACGAATGATGAGTGCCCAGTGGCGTCTGTCAGTCGGCTCTACCCAGGTAGGCAGCCTATTGTGCAAATGACTCCGTGTTTGTAAAGCGCTTAGAGCTTGGTCTCCGACCGAGGACTGGCGCTATATATGTATCCATATCAATCAATCAGTCAAGCTATAGTAGTCTCTTCGTCCACTGGTTGCCTGACTAAATAGTGGCGGCTTTCAATAGTGGTATCTTGCTGCAGAAGGGAATGAGAAACTGAATAATACGTAGGACTCTAGAAAGATCTCTGTGTGTGTGTGTGTGTGTGTGTGTGTGTGTGTGTGCGCGTGTGCGTGTGCGTGAGTGAGTGAGTGAGTGATTGAGTGAGAGAGAGAGAGAGAGAGTGTGTGTGTGTGTGGGGGTGTGTGTGTGTGTGCGTGAGTGAGTGAGTGAGTGAGTGAGTGAGTGAGTGAGTGAGTGAGTGAGTGAGTGAGTGAGAGAGAGAGAGAGAGAGAGAGAGTGTGTGTGTGTGTGTGTGTGTGTGTGTGTGTGTGTGTGTGTGTGTTGGTTGGTCATTAATTCAACGTCTGTTTACTGTGTGTGTGTGTGTGTGTGTGTGTGTGTGTGTGTGTGTGTGCGCGCGCGCGCGCGTGCGTGCGTAAGTGAGCGCGCGCATGTGTATGTGTGTGTGTGTGTGTGTGTGTGTGCGTCATCTGATCCAGCCATCTTCCTCCCTCCCTGTTCCAAAGTGTCAGTTACCTTCCCGCTGTCATTTCACCGTTACCTCTGTCGTATCAAATCAGGAAGATGATGATGAAGAAGAAGATGAAGAAGTACACGTACACAAGTCCTTAAGAAGACATCCACACAGAAGAGCAACAGCGTTTCTTTCAGCTTCACAGAAGAAAGTCACACACACACAGACGCAGACACAGACAGATACACACACACACAGACACGCACACACGATTTCTGTTTTCCATTCATTAGTCATCGCAGATGTCTTTTGCAATATGAGACCAAGAAAAGCGAAAAACTACAAATGCTTGAAGATTCATAAAGATGGACAACCTTATTACAAATATCGTCTATAGACTGCTTATATTTCCGCGCTGTAAGTATCGGGGTCAGTTAAATGTTTATGAAGACAGTGTGACCTCGAAGATTAAAGAACTTTAAAACTTCTTAAAAGTACACGGGGGAAAAAAAAAGCTTTCTGTTTTCAAAGCATCATTCCATCACATATACACTTCTGCTCAGCTCTCGTCGTCAAAGTTTTTCTTTCCAGACTTCAATCAGCTACGCAAGCCTGGGAATAAGACACAGTTATAACGGGAGGACAGTGTTCAATTCTTCTTCTTCTTCTTATTTATTTCTTTCAATTATTATCATTATTATTATTAATAATAATTATTATTTTTTTTGTACGCTTATAGCGGACTTCATCAAGTTTTTGCGCCTTATACATATTATTATTATTAGTAGTAGTTCTTTAAAAAAAAAAAGTATTTATATATTATTTATTCCCCCCCCCCCTTTTTTTTCAAGGCCTGACTAAGCGCGTTGGGTTACGCTACTGGTCAGGCATCTGCTTGGCAGATGTGGTGTAGCGTATATGGATTTGTCCGAACGCAGTGACGCCTCCTTGAGCTACTGAAACTGAAACTGAAACAGTGTTAAATTCGCTCTGTTTTATTTCAAACTGTAGGAAACAAAACAAACAAACAATTAAACAACAACAACAACAACAACAGGTTTCGCTTGTAAGATTAACAACTTCTCTTTTACGAAGTCCATGAAGTAAGTTTCTGTAATTGTACTTAAATATTTCTTTAAAATTCCATCCTCCATCAATACCCGGTTTTTCCCCCAACTCACCGTTCCCACCCCCACCCCCTCCTCCCCTAAACCTTAACACTCAAAATATAAAAAATCAATACTCTAATAAAATGTCTGTAATCAATCAGTATGTGTGACGGGACCGGAGACCATATCAAACGCCTGCCTCTGGAACAGAACCAACCAGGTGCCCATCAGTGAGGAGATCAGGAGGAGGAAATGGGGCTGGATGGGCCACACCCTCAGTTCCAAAGCCTCCAGACGACACCACAAGACAGGCACTTGAATGGAACTCCCCCCACCCACCCCAATAGGAGAGTGGGCAAACCAAAGAAGGGAGAAGATGCATGGAGGATGAGATGAAGGCAACCGGATGGGCATGGACCCGGCTGAAGAGGACAGCCCCAACTACTGAGTCCGCTGGAGGAGTGCTGTTGTAGCCCTATGCTCCACAAGGAGTCAAGAGGCATCAGTCAAAGTAAGTCATGTGTGACGGGACATCAAACATCAGTTTCTGCTTCAGCATGTCCAGGACGCTAGCCCCTATCTGATAGCTGGCCTCCCCCCAAAAAAACAACAACAACAAAAAACAAACAAACAACACCAGCAGCTGTGCAAAGGCAAAGCCAGACAGACTACTGACTGACGGTTTTCCGTGGAGGGGAAATCAACACATAGTGACAATCTGTGCACAATGGATTACTGACACTGTGCTCTCTCTGTCTCTATCTCTCTCTGTCTCTGTCTTTGTCTCTCTCCTTCTCTCTCTCTCTCTTCCCCTGTGTATGCAACATAACTTTCGCATGTGTGTATTTTGTATGCATTTTTATGATTCTTTCGGCCAGCATAACCTTCGCATGTGTGTATTTTGTATGCATTTTTATGATTCTTTCGGCTTTTCTTTTTTCCCCCTGAGGGCTAGAAAAAAAAAAAAGAAAAAAAAAAAAAAAAAAGAAGTGAAATTGCTTATTCAACTGCCCTACTGCCTCTAACAATGAATTTCCTCACGTTTCGTCCCCTCTCTTCTTCTGCGTTCGTGGGCTGCAACTTCCACGTTACGTTCACTCGTAGGATTTGACGTGCATGACCGTTTTTTAACCCCTCCATGTAGACAACCACACTCCGTTTTCTGGGCTGTGCACACAGGGTATGTTCTTGTTCTTGTTTCCATAACCCAACGAACACTGACATGGATTACGTGGATCTTTAACGTGCGCATTTGATCATCTGCATGCGTATACAGACATTCGAATGGCGTTCAGCAACTGGCAGGTCTGAACATAATGTAGACCTGGTAAAATCGGACAAAATCAATTCTCCACTCTTAATCGACCAGGTGCGCGGAAACCCGGGAATCGAACTCAAGGAAACTCTGGCGAGAATCCAGCGTTCTAACCATTCGGCCACCCCGCGCAACCCCGTTGGTTTCCGTTGTTTGTTGTTGTTGTTGTTTTTTGGTTGTTGTCGCTCTTTTCTTTCTGTCTCCATGTCTTTCAATCACAAAAATCCTGCTGCCCCTGCACAGCGTCTCCTTCCCGCTATCCAAAGGAGCAAATGAAAAAGCCAGAATCTGTCCATCAGTCAACGGAGATTCTGCATCCAGCGTCTTCTTCCCGCTATCCTAAGGAGCAAATGAAACAGCCAGAATCTGTCCATGAGTCAACGGAGATTCTGCATCCAGCGTCTTCTTCCCGCTGTCCTAAGGAGCAATTGAAACAGCCAGAATCTGTCCATCAGTCAACAGAGATTCTGCACCCAGCATCTCCTTCCCGCTATCCTAAGGAGCAAATGAAACAGCCAGAATCTGTCCATCAGTCAACGGAGATTCTGCATCCAGCGTCTTCTTCCCGCTATCCTAAGGAGCAAATGAAACAGCCAGAATCTGTCCATCAGTCAACGGAGATTCTGCACCCAGCGTCTTCTTCCCGCTATCCTAAGGAGCAAATGAAACAGCCAGAATCTGTCCATCAGTCAATGGAGATTCTGCACCCAGCGTCTTCTTCCCGCTATCCTAAGGAGCAAATGAAACAGCCAGAATCTGTCCATCAGTCAACGGAGATTCTGCACCCAGCGTCTTCACAGAGACGGGAGAGGACGGGTGGTCATTTCCTTAATGTTCACACGTTTCCGCCTATCCTCAGTTCATTACCAAATGACGGAAAGGAGTAGGGGTGGGGGGGTGGGGGGTAGTGGGGGTAGGTGATGTTGGGGTGCTGGGTGGGGGCGAGGAGGGAACCTGCTGCTTTCCCCCCACCCCCACCCCCCAGGTTTCCCGGTTCTTGCTGCTTCATTAGTTGACGGTAGTTTTTCTTGTGCAGGTGATTGATCAGCGATGGGCTGCCTGCATTAACTATCTGGACATGATGGGCCGCATGCTGGTCAGAACCAGAACAGATCTGTCCGGGTTTTTTTTGTTTTTGTTTTTGTTTTCCTCCCTCTTCTTGGTTCTTCTTCCTTGGTGCTCGTCCTCTCTGTCTCCCTGTCTCTGTCTCTCTCTTTCTGTCTCCCTGTCTCTGTCTCTCTTTCTGTTCCCTGTCTCTCTCTCTCTCTCTCAGTCTAATATCATCTTAGATGAACAGACTATAAATAAATAAACGATCTCTCTTTGTGTCTCCCCGTCTCTGTCTCTCTCTTTCTGTTTCCCTGTCTCTGTCTCTCTCTTTCTGTCTCCCTGTCTCTGTCTCCTCGTCTCTGTCTCTTTCTGTCTCCCTGTCTCTCTCTCTCTTTCTGTCTCTCTCCTTCTGTCTACCTGTCTCTGTCTCTCTCCTTCTGTCTCCTTGTCTCTGTCTCTCTCTTGGAAGAATGGGCCATGCCTAAAATATCAATCCTTGATATAAAAAAACCGTCTCCACCACCACCCCTGTGTGTGTGTGTGTGTGTGTGTGTGTGTGTGTGTGTGTGTGTGTGTGTGTGTGTGTGTGTGTGTGTGTGTGTGTGTGCGTGCGTGCGTGCGTGCGTGCGTGCGTGCGTGTCTCTCTCTCTTCAGTTTAACGTCCTTCCACTAGAAGTGATATTAGATGTATGTGTGTGTGTGTGTGTGTGTGTGTGTGTGTGTGTGTGTGTGTGTGTGTGTGTGTG
>NC_134900.1:4500000-4505000 GCF_041734735.1 Babylonia areolata | reverse complement strand
CCCCCCCCCCTCTCTCTCTCTCTCTCGCTCTCTCTCTCTCACACACACACAGACCCAGGAATTGAATTAAAGTGGCTGGCAGGAATAACATTCTCCTTCAGCCATAAACCTCAGCGGGGTTCCATCACATGCCTGCCCGTCCTCCTATGTGAGGGGACCGACCGTCTACTGCGCTGGAGGCATAATGATTATTATTTCTCCCTGAAGCGGGAACTTTGTGCTGCAAAATGTTAAATGTCTGCACACAAGTGCTGCACTGTCAGTTTCAGTTTCAGTTTCAGTAGCCCACTGCGTTCGGACAAATCCATATACGCTACACCACATCTGCCAAGGAGATGCCTGACAAGCAGCCTAACCCAACGCGCTTTGTCAGGCCTTGAGAAAAAATAAATAAAATAAAATAAAATTATATTAAATAGATGGATAAATAAATAAATAAGTAAATAAATAAATTACTAACAAACTAAATAATAATAATATAATTAAAAAATAAATAATAATAATAATGAAAATAAAATAAATAAATAGATAAATAAATACATAAAATAAATAAATAAATAAATAAATAAATAACAATGATGATAAAAAAGCAAATAAATGTAAAAAAAAGCAAAGAAAAAAGAAAAAAAGCAGACACACATTCACACATACACACACATATGCATAACATATGCACCAAACATGCAGTTTCACAGATATGAAAGCACAGTCAAATACACATAAACGTACATGAGCCCCAACACACACACACACACACACATATTACCCTGCACCCCCTCTACCCCCCTCCACACACTCATTTCTAGGCTACGTATCGCCGCTTCCACGGCACACACACACACACACACACACACACACACACACAGGCACACTTACATGCACAAGCACACCCTGTCATCAGCATTGCAGTGTCGTAATGATGAACTATACCTATGTGTGCTAACACTAACACGTACGCCTGCAAGTATTGCAAACGCCTTCTGAGGGACTGGACTGAATTGTAATTTGATTGAAGGCACACTTGTAATCGCGCAGTTTTTTCGCGTGCGCGCGCGCTTACACACACACACACACACACACACACACACCTTGTGATATCTGGTATATACCCACACCGTGTATCAAACACATATTCGGCAGCAAGATAAAAAAAGAAGAAAAAAAAGCAATCTTTCTGGCGGTGCTGGTTACATAATATATAGGTTACATCTTTTCTTATGTTTATTATCAAAATATGATTTACGTCTATTTCCTAACACTTGATATCTTTGACATTTCCGTCAGAGCATGCCGAGTTCTGCAACTCCTTCCTCTTCATGGCAATGATGAGGAGCAACCCTTCCAGCGTTTTGTTTCCTGTTTGCGCACAATCAGCTTTTCTTCCGGAAAAAAGATATCCTCTGTAAATTATGAAATAATGATTGGATTCCTGCACTCGATGCAGACAAAAGACACCACTCATCCAGCTCACTTGCACACACACACATACACACACACGCGCGCGCGCACACACACACACACACACACGCATGCGCGCCCGCACACACACACACACACACACACATACGCACGCACGTACTCACACACACACACTCACACACACACACACACACACACACACACAACCACACACACGGCATGGAACTTGGCAGGACAAAGAGTTAAACGGATGGAGGTGTTCAGAGAATATTTTGACAGAGGCTGTTTAAAAGTTAGGAGAGTCTAATATCATTAGTGCCCCCCACAGAAACAGTGGCGTTTTTATTTTGGGCGATTCACTCAACACACAAGTTCAACAAGCATCACTCCCCGCCTCCTCCCCCTCCTCTCTCTCTCTCACCACCACCACCCCCCTCACCCGCTCCCCCCACCACCCGCTCTCTTTTTTTTTTTAACCCAACACGACGTGGTGGTGGAGAGGTGACCTGGCGGTAACACGTTTGTCTAGGACTGAAGCGAGAGCATCTGAAGGCGCGGGTTCGAATTCCACACTCGCGCCATTATCCCCCCCCCCCCTCCCCCCGCAGCGCCCCCCTCCCCCCCCCCCACCGTCCCCCCCCCCCCCACCACCCTCAACTAGACCTTGAGTGGTGGTCTGGACGCATCATTAGGATGACAGAGACAATACACCGAGCTCCCGAGTGTAGTAGCATGCAAAAGAACCAATGGCGAAAAAACGGGGTTCTTCATGGCAAAATGCCATAGAAAAAAAGTCCACTTTTTTTATGTAGGAGAACAA
Organism: Babylonia areolata; assembly: GCF_041734735.1. NCBI lineage: Eukaryota > Metazoa > Mollusca > Gastropoda > Neogastropoda > Buccinidae > Babylonia > Babylonia areolata. Next base: position 4,502,761 of record NC_134900.1, on the reverse strand, counting down.
GTACGCACGCAGGCAGTAAAAAGAGAAAAGAAAAAAAAGTAAGAAAAAGAAAAAACCCGAAAAAAGGGGTTGGGGTGGGTGGGAGGGGTGGTGGTGCTGCACTGTAACGACGCTCTAACCAAGGGAAACAGCCCGAATTTCACACAGAGAAATCTGTTGTGAAAAAAAAAAGAAAAAAGAAAAAAAAAAAAGTTAAAACAATAAAATCCAGTCCAGTCCAGTCGACTACACTACACTAAACTACAATACAATAATTATAATACACTATACTTGTACTATATAAATTTAATGTGTACATCTCCTTTTAAGGACAATAAATTATCTTGTGATCACTACACTACACTACAAATCCAGCGAACCCTGGAGAACAGATGTGAGACACTGAGGTTTTACTGAAACTGCACGCAGGTTGATTTCAACACCACCACTTCCGCCATGTCCAATAATTAGAAACACGTTCCCTGGAGGTTCATTCTGCATGCTCTTTCTTCTCTTTGCACGATTCGCTGACATGCTCCATTGATCGAGGAGTTTGTTCAAGACAAACAATCTGTTTTCTCTTGTTGTGCTGTCAGCAAGGCACTGTTTTTCGTTGATGTTTCACAAATCAGCCCCTTTATTTATTTATTTTTTCTCAAGGCCTGACAAAGCGCGTTGGGTTACGCTGCTGGTCAGGCATCTGCTTGGCAGATGTGGTGTAGCGTATATGGATTTGTCCGAACGCAGTGACGCCTCCTTGAGCTACTGAAACTGAAACTGAAACTGCCCCTTCCTATCTCTGTGGCTGTCTTCACCTCTACACTCCATCTCGCTCTCTACGATCGGCTTCGGATCCACTGTTTACGCATACCCAGATTCAAACATTCGACTGTTGGCCGCTGTTCTTTCTCTGTCTCTGGACTTTGCAATTGGAATGAGCTTCCTCTTTTGCTTCGTCAAGTCTCCGCACTCAGCTCTTTCAAGTCTGGCCTTAAAACCCACCTCTTCCCAAAAATAGCCTCCCTTCCCTGCCTCTTCCTTGTCTTCAGTGTCTCCAGTTATAGAGTTATGCATGCGTGTGAATGACTGGTGCGAAAGAGCTTTGATTTGTCTCTGCACAAGATTCAGCGCTATATAAATAGCATTATTATTATTATTATTGTCGTCATTATGTTTCCATTTTCTTCTTCTTCTTCTTCCCGCTACACGACCAACACCGACTTGCCGATGATTGTGTCGTAGTTGATACATGCTGGGTATTTTCATGTCTCCATAACCCACCGAACACTGACAATGATTACGTGATCTTTAACGTGCGTATTTGGATCTTCTGCGTACGTATACACACGAAGGAGGATCAGGCACTATCAGGTCTGCACGTATGTTGACCTGGGAGATCGGAAAAATCTCCACCTTTTACCCACCAGGAGCCGTTACCGAGATTCGAACCCGGGATCTTCAGATTGAAAGTCCAACGCTTTAACCCTTTCACTGCCAAACTCGCATTTATGCAGCAGCTAGGTAGAGGACCCATGTCACTGAAGGGTGACCAGATCATGGGTCTGTTATCCATGAACCTACTGCTCTTTATGTTCGGTGGTAGGATAGGCCATATTGTCTACACATCACAGGGGGAATCCCCCGCTGTTCTCAGACATCATCTTCTCTGTGCCTATAGCACAAGGGAATTTTGCACTCTAAATTGACTGGCGGAGAAAGGGTTAACCACTCGGCTATCGGGCCCGTCCTGTTCTGTTGTCGAACAGCGATAAAGAGAATGAGTGTGTTTGTGGGATCAGAGAAACGGTCATCAGTGATATTGCAGTTGTCTCCCCGAAAAACAGAAAGAAAAAAAAGAGATTAAAAAAAAAAATATATATATATATATAGATAACCGCCAAAACATCATCACATTCCTCGAACGAAAATGAAATATTGGCATGTATACACTCGTTTTCTACTTCACTTTCTGTGTCCCGGTGTGTGTGTGTGTGTGTGTGTGTGTGTGTGTGTGTGTGTGTGTGTGTGTGTGTGTGTGTGTGTGTGTGTGTCTGTACGCGCGCCTGTGAATACGTGAGTGCGTGCGTGTGTTTCGTTGGCTCAACAAAGGGAACTTTTTGTTTTCGTCATTGTTGTTGGACGGGTATTGCATTGTGTTTTGTTTTCAATGTGTGTGAACGTTTCCTTTCACTGTGTCGTGTTCCGTCTTCTTTGTCTCTCTCTCTGTTTCTGTCTCTCTCTTCCCTCTCTCTCTGTTTCTGTCTGTCTGTCTGTCTCTCTTCCCCCCTCTCTCTGTCTGTCTCTCTCTCTTACCCCCCTCTCTCTCTTCCGCCTCTCTCTCTCTCTCTCTTCCCTCTCTCTCTGTCTGTCTGTCTCTGTCTGTCTCTCTGTTTCTGTCTGTCTCTCTCTTCCCCCTCTCTCTCTCTCTCTGTTTCTGTCTGTCTGTCTCTCTCTCTGTTTCTGTCTGTCTGTCTCTCTCTCTCTTACCCCCCTCTCTCTCTTCCGCCTCTCTTTCTTTCTCTCTCTTCCCTCTGTCTGTCTGTCTCTCTGTCTCTATCTGTCTCTCTCTCTCTCCCCCCTCTCTCTCTGTCTGTGTCTGTCTGTCTGTGTCTATCTCTCCCTCCCTCCCTCTCTCTCTCTCTCTCTGTCTGTCTGTGTCTGTCTGTCTCTATCTCTCCCTCCCCCCTCTCTCTCTCTCTGTCTGTGTCTGTGTCTATCTCTCCCCCCTCTCTCTCTGTCTGTGTCTGTCTGTCTGTCTGTGTCTATCTCTCCCTCTCTCTCT
>NC_134900.1:4480000-4495000 GCF_041734735.1 Babylonia areolata | reverse complement strand
TGACACTGCTGGTACGTTTCTGACACTGCTGGTACGTTTCTGCTGGTACGTTTCTGACACTGCTGGTACGTTTCTGCTGGTACGTTTCTGACTCTGCTGGTCCAAAACCCCGATCGTGTTATCCTTGAATCGTTGTTTTGGCAATTAAAAATTTTCATTCATGAAATTGGACTAGTACGGCTGCGTTTTGGTTCATATGTTTTGTTGGTGTTCTTGTTGTTGTTGTATTGTTGTATTTGTTGGTGGTGGTGGTGTGGTGGTGGTGGTTGTTTGAAAAAAAACTGGGTTGTTCATTGTTTTTTTATTTTCATTTGGTTATTCACACCCAACTACCCACCCACACACACTGTCCATAAGGTTTATCTCTGTTCGATTACTGGCTCTAAGAATGATTGTTAATATAAGGGGGGGAAAAAATTCTGGCTTCAAATTTTGACAAGAAACCAAGTGTAAAACAGTTCGTTATACAAGCTTTTTCATAATACCGAACTTCTGCAGAAACTGGTTTCTTGTTCTGAGAGAGATGAGTTTCTGTATCACGTATGTGTCATCTTGCAGAATCAATTGGGACTGCTAATGTCAAAAGGTTTGTATCCATTCCTAAAAAAAAAAAAAAAAAAAAAAAAATCTGACAGAGCGTTCTCGAGAAGTGTGACACACAGACACATTGTGAAACTATATCTGATAAAAAAAAAAAAACCCAACATATATACATTCAAAAAAACAGGCACTAAGAGTAAGTACACGAATGTCAAGACCTTAACAGCGCAGACGTGGGCACAACAAAAATGATACTCAGCCCAAGAAACACAAACACATACACACACACACACACACACACACACACACACACAAATCCGTCCAATGAAAAGGAATCTTGCTTGTTTAAAAAAACCAACAACCCAAAAAACAGAACCAACAATAACACAAAACAAAAACAGCAGCAGCATCGAAGGTTTCGCAGAAAAGATCACTCTCGCTATTTGCACAACAAATCAGAGGCGAAAAAGCATTTAACCTTGTTTGTTTTTGGAGTGTTGCTGATATCCCCTCTCTCCCGCTTGGGACAAACAGTGTGTCAGAAATCTATTGCACAGTTTTCTGTTAACAACAGGCTTTGTCCCTTCACACGACCGACAGTTTTTTTTTCTAGTGGGAAAACAAACGACAAAGTCTTTTTTTCTTACTCTTTTTTTTCTTTTTTTTTTTTGCATTTAATAGACAGCAAGGATTGTGCAATGTGTTCAGCGTCAGGGTGTTGATGAACTACGTAGTCCAGTTAAATATATGAATATGTGCACCACTGACTGTGTTTGTATGTTTGTCTGTCTGTCTGTCGCATACACGCACACTCGCACGCACGCACGCACGCACACACACACACATGCACGCACACACACACACATAAACAGACACACACACACACACACACGTACGCGCACGCGTACTTCTGAGTAAAGGCAATACAATCCATACCAAAAACAAAAAAAAAAATCGTTTCAACTGAGATGGAAAAAACAACATCGGTGAGGCTCACAGGGATCGTAACAAGAAGATCGAGCGACAGAAGAGAGAGAGAGAGAGAGAGAGAGAGAGAGAGAGAGAGAGAGAGAGAGAGAGAGAGAGACAGACACAGACAGACAGACAGACAGACAGAGAGACACAGTCAGACAAACAGACAAGATACCAAGGCAAACAGGCAGAGAGATCACATCCAATCCATTGACTCAGCTGATCAATATTTTGCTCAATACTTTTTTTTTTCTTCTTTTCTTTTTGTTATAATGGTCTTTCTCTCCTCCCTGTTCCTGACCTATGCCTCTCTCTCTCTCTCTCCCTCTCACTCTCTCTCCCTCCCTCTCTCTCTGGCTCCCATCCTTCACACAAAGTGTCTTCACTCTCTAAATCTGCTGAACTGTAGCCTAAGGCAAAACATCGCATTATCCCCGTTTTCTCCCTTTTTTCTCTTTCTTCTTTTTCTTCTATTTTTTCTTTTCCTTCTGATCCGTCTTGTGCACCATTTCAGTGGCATTACTCCCACGCCGCTCATTCCCCAAGCACCCCCACCTCTCCCGTCTACACAGCCACAGCCAAGTTCTTCTACTGCAGTCCCTGCAGCCGTGTTTACTATTAAGGCTGGCATGAGGCCCCACACCAGAGGAGACCCTGCACTGTTGCTGAGTCGGTGCCACGTTGGTTACTGGTGCCTGCATATTATGGCAGGGCACTGCCAGCTAATTAGCTCACTCGCTGCCATTGTCCGCATATGCGGACATCGTCGGAGAAAGCGTTGGATGCCAATGTCCGCATATGCGGACTTGGATTTTAAAAAGTCGTGCTGTCGGAGTGACGCGTCGGATGCGAAAATCAAAAGCAGATGTGATATCTTACGTCACCTCTGGTCAGCTTTTCATTCACACACGCTGCGTGTGTGTCGCGATAAGCTCAACCGCAGTTGATAACAAAGCGTGCCCCCTGTCAGCTTTGTAAGTTGTTTGACAAGATGGCGTCACGGCGAAGTGTTCGACACGGTCGGAGAGGTGAAATGTTACTCAGCGTCGAAGATGCTTTGGAAATGATCCAAACTGAAGGCTCTGATGTCGAAGGAGATAATGTTGATTCTTCGGACAGTGAATTTGAACCAGATCCCAATGAACTAGAAATAGATTCGGCCGCTGAAGAGAGTGTTTACAATGGAGAGGAAAGTGAGGAACATGTGCCTACAGATAAGACAGATACAGACGACGAAACCACTGAGGAAACGGACGATTTTGCAAGTGTTTTCACCAGTGATTGGACTGACAATTTTTCCTTTTTCCCTCTTGCACATCCCTTCACTGGCATACCAGGTTTGTCAGCTGACTGGCCAGTCAACAACCAGCCGGTTGAGTTTTTTTCTTTGTTCTTTGATTTTCATTATGTAGAGACAATATTTTTTTTGTATGTGTGAATTTCAACTTTCTTCACCACCTGTTCATACTTCATTGCATGCACTAGGTCTTCAGTTCCTCAAATTTAATAGTGTTAGAATGTGATGTGGAACATGTTGGTGTACCTTTCTGATGGGTGCAAAAATGCTAAAAAATACACAAAATATGGATACCGCGATCAACATCAAGATGGTGAGTAAATACTTTGATTTTTTGCACACATATGGAACAACATGCTTTGCATACATATACTAAATATCAATTGTCTGGGTGTTTATTTGTTTTTTTTACAATTTTTTCCCCATCCTATACAAACCCTGGGTTTTCAGGGATTGGCAAGGGCAAAAACTCTTGGCATGGAGTGAGCTAAGCCCTCTCCTACCATATCACCACTTAGTGCTGACAATAATCTTCGCTTAGCTGTGGAGGGAGCCAGACTGAGTGCCTCCCGAGGAGTTAATATGTATGTATGTATGTATGTGTATGTGTGTATATGTCTGTCTGTCTGTCTGTATGTATATATATGTGTGTCTGTAAATATATGTATGTATGTATGTATATATATATATATATATATATATGTGTGTGTGTGTGTGTGTGTGTGTGTGTGTGTGTATGTACGTATGTATGTACGCGTGTGTGTGTGTGTGTGTGTGTGTGTGTGTGTGTGTGTGTATGTATGTATGTATGCATGCATGCATGCATGTGTGTGTACGTACGTACGTACGTATGTATGTATGTGTGTGTGTGTGTGTGTGTGTGTGTATATGTGTGTTTGTGTGTGTGTGTATGTATGTATGTATGTATGTATGTATGTATGTATGTGTGTGTGTGTGTGTGTGTATGTGTGTGTGTACGTATGTATGTATGTATGTATGTATGCATGTATGTATGAGTGTGTGTGTGTATGTACGTATGTATGTACGTGTGTGTGTGTGTGTGTGTGTGTGTGTGTGTGTGTGTGTGTATGCATGCATGTGTGTGTACGTACGTACGTACGTACGTACGTACGTATGTATGTATGTATGTATGTGTGTGTGTGTGTGTGTGTGTGTGTGTGTGTGTGTGTGTGTGTACGTATATATGTATGTATGTATGCATGTATGTATGTATGTATGTATGTATGTATGCGCGCGTGTGTGTGTGTGTGTGTGTGTGTGTGTGTGTGTGTGCGCATGTATGTATGTATGTATGTATGTATGTATGTATGACAGTCAGTCAGCTGTCCCGATTATCTGAGCTAGAAGTTGCCCAAGTTACATCCCCACTCTCTCGGCCAAAAGGTTCATAGAACAGTCGGCGTTGGGATGGTTCCCAAAGGCCAACTAGCTCCCCGGGCTGCAGCACTGAGAGCCAGTGCAATTTTGCCTCCTAGTTTGAGTGTCATAGTCCTTCACAAAAAACACACACAAAAAAACAACCACACAAAAACTAATTTGTAAATGACTTCCCTTTGCAGTGGAGAAACGAACTGATCATACAGCTCTCACTTTGCTGTTGGCCCAGCTGTAAGCTTCTGTCAATCTGTGATAGTGGAGACCAGTGAAATGTAAAGTAGGTCAACGGTGGAGACCACCACCACCACATTCCATCCAAAGAGTTCTCCAACAATCTGCCGACCCCACAATCTCTGAGACACAGTCTCGCCTCAAGTGTGGAAATGGAGATGAAATAAAAATGAGATAACCCAGAAAACACTGCCTGAAAGACCACATAATTTGGAACAATTATTCTCTCTCTCTCTCTGTGTCTCTGTCTCTCTCTCTCTCTCTCTCCGTGTCTTAAAATTCTGACGAAAAAGAATGAGATGACAACGATGCTTCTATGGAGATTCATTTACGATTGGGACAGCATGATAAAGCCGCACTTTGCCCATCGTTTCATAGCACATCCCAGCATCAACCAGTCCACAGACATCTGCAGAGCTGGCAGAGAGATTGCACTACACTGGCAATTAATGCAGCAGCCCTGGAGGGCCTAGCTGGCCTTTGGGAACCATCCCAACGCCGACGGTCCTAATCAACGCCCTCTTGGCCGAGAGAGTGGGGATGCAACTCCCTGAAATTGTGCAAGACACACCCTAAACTTGTGCAAGATACGCCCTGAACTTGTGCAAGACACTCCCTAAACTTGTGCAAGACACGCCCTAAACTTGTGCGGAACACTCCCTAAACTTGTGCAAGACACTCCCTAAACTTGTGCAAGACACGCCCTAAACTTGTGCACACTCCCTAAACTTGTGCAAGACACTCCTTAAACTTGTGCGGAACACTCCCTAAACTTGTGCAAGACACTCCCTAAACTTGTGCGGAACACTCCCTAAACTTGTGCAAGACACTCCCTAAACTTGTGCAAGACACTCCCTAAAAAAACAAATGACATTCGATTGTCAGGGTCTCCGTGCACGTACCTACCTGATGTCATAAAAAACCCAGTCAGCTCTGGGTGAGGAAGCTGAAGGTAGGATTGAGAAAAATCCCACAATGAAGGCTATACCTCTTTAAGAGAGTTCGAACCTGAGCCTGCTATCCTCCCAGTCCCTGGGGTCCACACAACGCTAACCGCTTTGCCAGTGCGAAGGATGAAACATCAGATTGTAACAAGATGGCGTGTCCGGCGCTGCACCTTCTCCCTGTGGGCGGGATGAAGGAGGGCTTCAGCACGGTGACGTCTTCCATCAATCAGGCCCGTGTCGTTTTGTTTTTTTTTGTTTTGTTTTTTCTTTCCTTCTTTCACTTTTCAATTGTCCAGAAAACAGCGCGCGCGCACACACACACACACACATGCACACACACAAATACGCACGCACGCACACACGCACACACACACACACACACCAGCAACAACGACAACAACTACAACAACATCACAAAACTTCCGATAGATATTAGAACTTGAAAACAAAATCAAGCCATCTTAAAAGAAAAACAAAACAAAAAACAAAGCGCGCGCGCACACACACACACACACACACACACACACTAGCAACAACGACAACTACAACAACACAAAACTTCCGATAGATATTAGAACTTGAAAACAAAATCAAGCCACCTTAAAAGAAAAACAAAACAAAACAAAACAAAAAACAAAGCACACACACACACACACACACACACACACTAGCAACAACGACAACAACTACAACAACACAAAACTTCCGATAGAAATGAGACCTTGAAAACAAAATCAAGCCACCTTAAAAGAAAAACAAAACAAAACAAAACAAAAAACAAAGCACACACACACACACACACACACACACACACACACACACACCCATCCAAACAAAAAAAACAACCTTCGCTTTTCTTTTTCATTGTCTGATAATTTACTGCTGCTGCCAGTGTTTCATTTTCGCTGCCGTTTGCTCCCGAAGCTCTCCTCCTGCAACGTCGACTCAGTCTGTAACTATATCTTACAAGGAAGTCAATAAAATGGAATAGAGTTAAGCGAAGTTTATCATCATCCCAAGACACCTGAGACTTTATGTGACAGCTTTTTACGCATTTATCGCAGCCATTATTTCAGCCAGACAATGCAAATTTGTGCAAATGATCACGAGAAAGAGGGCGATGGAATGGAAAATACGCTTTCGATATTGTTACACGTCTGTGCTGGATACTCGTCTCCTAGGGTCTCGGGTTCGATCCCCGGCTTCAGCGCACCTGAGGGGAGAAAAGTGGATATTTTTTTTCACCCCTTCAATATTCTCCCGAGTCGACAGATGTGCAGACGAAGAGTGTATATATATTTTTTCACCCCTTCAATATTCTCCCGAGTCGACAGATGTGCAGACGAAGAGTGGATATTTTTTTCCCTTCGATATGTTCACGAGTCTACAGATATGCAGACGAAGAGTGGATATTTTTCCCCTTCGATACTCTCCCGAGTCGACAGATGTGCAGACGTGATAGTGCCTGAACCCCCCATATGATGTTATACCCTGACAAAAGATCAAGTAAGCACGTAAAAGATTCTTTAATCCTCATCAGCGTTCAGTGGATTGCAGACACGTGAAAACAACCAGCATACACCAACCATTACTGGGTCATCAAATCAGTCCACTGATGTTGGTCACGTCATGAAGCAAACAAACAAACGAACGAACGAACGAACAAACAAACAAAACGAACACACGTTCACACCGAAAGGTGAAAGGGTATTTCGTATTTATTTTTATTTTTCTCACAACAGATTTTTCTGTGTGAAATTCGGGCTGCTCTCCCCAAGGAGAGTGCGTCGCTACACTAAAGGGGGCACGAAGGGGGTGAGGGTGGAGGGCCCGCAAAGAGGAAGAATAATGACGAAAAGAAAAGAAAAGAAAAGAAAGAAGAAAAAATTCAAAAAGAAAAAAACAAAAAAAGTACCCGAACAGTTGACTAGAAATGACACCGAGTTTGCATCGGACTCAATTCGTTACAGAAGGCGAACAGAGAAAAAACGCTAATTTCGTTAAAAGGCGTTGTTTTGCCTTGAGGATGGAACGGTTCAAGAACACAGGCTAGAAGAAGAAGAAGAAGAAAGAGAGGAGGAGGAGGAGGAGGAGGAGAAGCATGCAAAGAAGGGTGAAAAAAATGTATGCATAACAAAGACCAAAAAATTCAAGGAGAGGGAAAAGAATATAAATAGGTTTCTAGCTCATCGACTGCCTAACGTGATTTAAGCTGAACAAAACTGTTTCTCGCACGGATGACAATTGAGAATGCAAGCGCCGAGCGCACGTAAAAGAACCCACGGCAACAATTGGGTCGCCCCCACCCTCGGCAAAAAACAAACATCGTTGTAAAATCCTCTCAAATATACGCGCGCGCGCGCGCGCGTGTGTGTGTGTGCGTGTGTGCGTGCGTGCGTGCGTGCGTGCGTGCGTGCGTTCGTGCGTGTGTGTGTGTGTGTGTGTGTGTGTGTGTGTGTGCCCTTTGAAAATACTCAATATCTTGCATTGCCCATACATACCCGAATCCGAATTTACACAATATAGTCCTTACTTGAGTTGCCCAGTTGTGTCTTCCATTGTAATCATGCATGAGTAACATATCATAGTGTGTGCGTGTGTGTGTGTGTGTGTGTGTGTGTGTGTGTGTGTGTGTGTGTGTGTGTGTGTGTGTGTGTGTGTGCGCGTGAGTGTGAGTGTGTGTGTGTGTGTGGGTGGTGTGAGGTGTCTTGGGAGATTGTCTTGACACAAGTCCTGTTGACGCAATGGCAGATTGGGGACACTTATCCCACTGGGTCTATTATCACAAAACATTCCTCTCCTGAGAGAGAGAGAGAGAGAGAGAGAGAGAGAGAGAGAGAGAGAGACACAGACACACAGACAGACACACAGACAGACAGGGACATACAGAGAGAAAGAGAGAGAGACTGGAAGAGAGAGGGAGAAAGGGAGGAGAAAGACACACACACAGTCAGTGAAAGAGAGAGAGAGAGAGAGAGAGAGAGAGAGAGAGAGAGAGAGAAACAGAGGACAGACTGAGGGGAAGAACAAGAGAGAGAGAGAGGTGGGGGGTGGAGAGACAGAGACAGAGAGAGACACACACAGAGACAGAGACAGAGTAACAGAAAGACAGAAAAAGCTCTTTTCTAAGCGCTACACAGGTGATTCTCCTTGGTGGTCAGTCCCCTTCACAACCCTCTGTTCACTCAAGCAGTTTAATAATAACTGAAAATAACACACACACACACACACACACACACACACACACACACACACACACACAGAGTAAACGATGACAGACCAGCGATAACACCAACTACCAATCAGGGTGTAACGGCCTCAAACTACCCCCACGCTGACTTTTTTTTATATCTCGGGGCCATTCTGGGGTAGCCTCAAATGACGCCCAGGTGGTCGGTCATCAATGGCTATTCAAGATCGAAGTCTCCCCCTCAACCAAGTTGGAAATTACCTTCTTTCTACGGATTTCATCAATCTTTCGAAAAGGGAAGGGAAGGCCAGTTGTTCTGGGATAGCTTATAGTAAGCCTCCCCCACGCCCCCTCGCCCCCTTCTTCTTCATCGTAACTTAACAGAGGCAAATGGGTGGGTGTGTGGGGGGGCGGGGGGTGGGGGTGGGGTCTACTGTGATAACCTGCATCAGTTCAAACCGGGCCATACCTGTCCCCCTGGGGGTCAGAACTCACAACTCAAAACGTTTTTATATTATTATTATTATTATTATTAATATTATTATCATTATTATTGTTCGAGGATTAAGATTTTAGGCATAGCCTATTCTTCCAATATATCATTTCAAGCTAGCCTAGAATGACTCCCTTATCTGTTACGAACGGAGTAAAAATCCAGTAAGAGAGGTGGTAGGTATGTGTGTGTGTGAGAGAGAGAGAGAGAGAGAGAGAGAGAGAGAGAGAGAGAGAGGGGTAAGTTTTGACGAGGTGGAGTTTACCCCCTCAGGGGTCATTCCATGCTAGCCTAGAATGACCCCAATATCCATTACGAGGGGAGTTAAATCCATTGAAAGGGAGTGGGAGTGGGGGTGTGAAGGTCAGTTATAAGGAGTTGAATTTTAGCCCCCACAGCGGTCATTTCAGGCTTGACTGCTTAGAAACCCTGGAGGTAATCTGGGCTCTGCAAATTTGACCACCAAGGTAAAAAAACAACAACAAAAAAACAACAAAAAACAACAAGGGAGGTATGAACAGCCTGCTGCAACACCAGCTTCAGCATGCAGTACAGGTTCTCCAAGTAGCTATTATTATTTATGTGACACAACAAACAACTGCAGCACGGAACACACACACACACACACACACACACCACACACATACACACGCATGCACGCGCACGCACACACACACACACACACGCATGCACGCACACACACACACTCACGCACGCACGCACACAAGCACACACACATACTCACGCACGCACGCACACACACACACACTCACGCACGCACGAACGCACACACACACACACACACGCACGCACGCACACACACTCACGCACGCACTCACACACACACACACTCACACACGAACAAACAATAAAAAAACAAAACAAAAAAAACTAAAACTAACCCCCCCCCCCCTCCCCCAGTTTCTTTTATCTTATTTACTGCACACTTTTGTGTTGAAGGACAGTAATGTTTTAGCGTTGGAGGCTGGCTATGTTTTTGGGTTTCGAACTTTTGAAAGATCTCGGGTTTCTTTTGGAATTGTAACAAGTAAAAAAAAAAAAAAAAGTACAACATTATAAACAACTGCAGCCATTACAATGGTAACAACAATAATAATAAGCAATAATAATCATAATGATAACTAACCAACAAAGCTAACTAATGATGATTGTTAATAGCACTACTATCACTAGTGCTGCTGCTACTACAATTACTACTACTGCTGCTGCTGCTGCTACTACTACTACTGCTGCTGCTGCTACTGCTGCTAAAACTACCACTACTTATTCTGCTGTTGCTGCTGCTATTACTACTACTACTACTGCTGCTGCTGCTGCTATTACTACTACCACCACTACTACTACTACTGCTGCTGCTGCTGTTGTAGCTACTGCTACTACTACTACTACCATTGTTGCTGCTGTTGCTGCTGCCACAACTACAACAACTACTAATGATGATAACAACAAGAAGAAGAACAATAAAATCATAAAACTAAACCCCAACCCAATACAACAAAAGAAATGATCAGAGGTACGGCTGTCGCATAAAAAAATAGACCTTCCCCTTCGGATCATCATATCCCTCCATAAAAATAAAACAATAAAAATAATAATAATAATAATTAAAAAAAATCCTACGCTCTGCTGTTCCTTGTCGGTCCTGTCAGCACGAACCCTGAAGAAAAAAAGAACACACACTCACACACACACAAAACAACAACAAGAAGAAGAAACACACACTGTGGCAGAATTAATCTACGTGAGAGAGGAGGCATACTGCCTCTTCATTCCCATAATGGCTATGACTGGTGGATTCTGGAACAACAGAATGACTCCATCTTGTGAACCGAATGAAGCCCCACTATCCATCCACATGATGAAGGTGGATCAACCTATGATGCTGTTGTAAATACTGGCTTTTTTGTTTCTTTTCTTTTTTCATAAAGTGCCCCACCCCGCCTCCACCCCCTCCCTCGCTGAAGCTTTGCTTCCTTTTGTAGCAAGATGTGTGTCGTTGTATCAGGCGAGACGGGAGATCAGTTAGCTTTTCTTTTCTTTTTAGTCTGTGTTTGGTTTAGCTGAGAATTTTTTCTTTTCCTTCGCCTCCGAAAGCTAGTCCCATCATCCGTTTATAAAACTGTCGATTATCATCATCATCATCATCATTATTATTATTCAATAAGTCCATTGCAGTGCTGTGACTATTATCACCAATACTGCAGATCAGAATTATGTTTAAGTACTCTTTTTGTTTTTCGTTAACATTTTTTCAAGCAAGAGGGAAAGGATTCAAGCTTAATTCTCTCTCTCTGTGCGCGCGCGCGCACACGCGTGTGTGTGTGTGTGTGTGTGTGTGTGTGTGTGTGTGTGTGTGTGTGTGTATGTGTGTGTGTGTGCAACTATTTACAGAGTATATAAGGTCATTGTTGTGTGAGTGAATGAGTGAATGCGTGTGTGTCTGTCTGTATGCTGTGTGTGTGTGTGTGTGTGTGTGTGTGTGTGTGTGTGTGTGTGTGTGTGTGTGTGTGTGTGTGTGTGCGTGCTTGTGTGTGCGTGTGTGTGTGACCACTTCCAACACGGCACATAACGTCTTTGGAAAGAGATGATGTTAAACCAGAGGTCCCATGTCAGACATGCCCACAGTCAGTGCACGACAAAGAGCCACAACAAAACGGCTCACAACAACAACAACAACAAGAGTTGTCCTCAGTTGACCCTGGGCGAAATTAACTGTCACGAGGGGGAAATCCATTTTCTGGTGAAAACAAGCAAACACACACACACATACACACACATTAATACACAACACACACACACACACACACATACAAATACACACACACACACACAGAGAGAGAGAGAGAGAGAGAGAGAGAGAGAGAGAGAGAACCACCTTATTTATTTGTTGGAACATGGAAAGGCAAAAAACAACAACAAAAAACAACAAAAAAACAAAACAAAAAAAACAACAAAACAACTGAACCGAAAAGATGCAAGTTAACGCTGTGTCCTGTGGGTGAGCGGTTAACCAATCAATATTGATTGTCTCAAGTTATACATCTCAGGTACGATGTAAAAAACCAAAAATTAACACTTCTTTCCCACTTTTCAATATCTGATCACAAAATACAATATGAAAGACTATTTCATCATGTCCAAAAGAGGCATTCTGGACACATTTGCTGACAGAGAAAAGCTTCTTAAAAAAAAAAGGAGCCGTGTCTTCGGCAGAGCAGCACGAACTCGGGACAGTTTATTTGTATTTCTTTTTATCACAACAGATTTCTCTGTGTGAAATTCGGGCTGCTCTCCCCAGGGAGAGCGCGTCGCTATACTACATCGCCACCCCCTTTTTTTTTTCCTGCGTGTAGTTTTATTTGTTTTTCCTATCGAAGTGGATTTTCTACAGAATTTTGCTCGGAACAACCCTTTTGTTGCCGTGGGTTCTTTTACGTGCGCTAAGGAAGGGGAAAAAAAACACGCCACAAAGTACATGAACCAATGTACTCATCCATGTATGTGTAATCAGCCATCCACATCAGCTGGTGGTACTTTTACAAGGTCCAAACCGCACTGGCGTGTGTGTCCAGTTTGTCTTTGCACCTATTTGTTTCACATCTTGTTAGCATTGAAGGATTTCTATGTCTGTTTTATGTATCCATAATGAATGACTGTGGTTCTCGTGCATTGGTTTGTGCAGATTTCACCACACGTGAATTTCTCTTGCTGAGATAATAAAATATTCCATATTCTGTATTCTCCAGTTAATTAAAGATTACCTCCTAACACTTGTTATTTATCTGTACTGGCATTGAAGAAACTATGCCCTAAGGCCTGTCAATAGCTGTTAATAAATATTTTTGAGTGTACGCGCGATACGCAGATCCGTTAGTGTCAGGAGGTAATGTTTAATTAACAGGGATGCCAGAGATGCCTACGAAAGGTCTTCGGCATAAAGTGGCAGGACAGGGTCTCCAACCTCCAGGTCCTAGAGAGGTGCGGCCTGCCCAGCATCGAAAGCCTGCTGATCCAGTGCCAGCTACGCTGGACAGGACACGTTGTCCGCACGACAGACAGCAGGATCCCGAAGATGCTTTTGTATGGCCAGCTGAAGGAAGGCCACCGTGAACGTGGAAGACCCTGCAAGCGCTTCAAGGACACCTTGAAGACAAACCTCAAAGCCTGTGACATAGACATCGCTTCCTGGTAAAGTGATGCCCTTGACCGCTCTCGCTGGAGGATGCTGTGCTCTAGTGGCATAAATACGTTTGAAAACAAGAGAACTCTGGCCATTAAGGAGAAGCGTGAGCGAAGGAAGCAGGGCTCGACTTCTGGAGACGTTTCCCCTTGCAACACCTGTGGGAAGTGCTGCGCATCCAGAATCGGCCTCTTCTCCCATATGAGGACACACACTGACAGATAAGCCTGCCTGCCTACTCATCCGTCGGACCGACGGGAGACTCCATCATCATGCAGATCCGCTTCCTTTGCGTTAGCTGTGCTTGACTATGTGTGTATACATATGTATGTGTACATAACTGCATGCATGTATATGAATGTGTATTCTGTGTGCGTGTGCTTATGTAAGTTTGTGCCTGCTTATGTTCGCGTATGTGTTAGGGTAGCGGTTAGATACACGTGTATGTTAAAATGTATGTATGCAGTGTGTGTGTGTGTGTGTGTGTGTGTGTGTGTGTGTGTGTGTGTGTGTGTGTGTGTGTGTGTGTGTGTGTGTGTGTGTGTATGTGTGTGTGTAGTCACATTTTGGTGTGCGTATGTAACACTGATGTAATGTTTTATGTTAACAAAAGCGTTTTTGTAAGGCACCTAGAGCAGATTTCTGGATAGTGTGCTATATAAGTATCCATTATTATTATTATGCATGTACATCTATGTATACTACACGGGCGGGTGTTTGGATAACATGTCACTTATTTTCTTATCTTCCTTTTTACACTTCTGACACTTGTCCATTTTATACTTGTTTAAAGTTGCCATGCATATATATATATATATATATATATATATATATATATATATATATATATATATATATATATATATATATGTATGTATGTATGTAACTTTCGTTTCATAGAAATATAGTCGCCTCAGCAGAGGAAAGGTTTGTTTCTAAAAAATGTATCCTGTATTCTGTATCAGTTCGCAGGTCATGGAAACTTAACATAAACAGGTCCCAGCAATGCCAGCATCCAACGGCATCCTGAATGGCTTGGCAAGGTACACACACACACACACACACACACACACACACACACAAACAACTGAAAGCCCAACTTCTGCAAAGAAAGCCCCAACACAGAAACTGCAGCCCCTGCCCATTCCTATCAGCTGTTGAAATAACAGAACTACCAGACCAAAACCCCTGACCACTTCAGTTCCTGTGTCCTGCATGGGTACATGAGCACCCTTAAACTCTCCTCCTAGTGTCTTGACCACTTCGGTTCAGGTGTCCTGCATGAGTACCTGAGCACCGTTAAGCTCTCCTCCTAGTGTCCTGACCACTTCAGTTCAGGTGTCCTGCATGGGTACCTGAGCACCTTTTAACTCCTAGTGTCCTGACCACTTCAGTTCCTGTGTCCTGTATGGGTACCTGAGCACCTTTAAACTCTCATCCTAGTGTCCTGACCACTTCAGTTCAGGTGTCCTGCATGGGTACATGAGCACCTTTAAACTCCTAAGTCTCCTGACCACTTCAGTTCCTGTGTCCTGTATGGGTACCTGAGCACCGTTAGACTCATCCTAGTGTCCGGACCACTTCAGTTCAGGTGTCCTGCATGGGTACCTGAGCACCTTTAAACTCACTCCTAGTGTCCTGGCCACTTCAGATCCTGTGTCCTGTATGGGTAACTCAGCACGTTTAAACTCATCCTAGTGTCCGGACCACTTCAGTTCAGGTGTCCTGCGT
>NC_134900.1:4452500-4465000 GCF_041734735.1 Babylonia areolata | reverse complement strand
CTGACAACACGGACATTGTAATAATTATGCTTGATAAGACAAGTGTGTTTGCAAAGACCAGAAAGCTATATTGCCTGAACCCCATTCGTTTGTACACGCGTGAAGACGATAAATACGCACGTTTATAACACCATGCAGTCCATGTTAGCATTCGGTGGATTACAGAAACAAGAACATACACAGCTTGCACCCCCTACACCCCCACTCCCCAATAAATAAATGAATGAATAAATAAATAAAGGGGTGGTGAAGGGGGGGAAGGAGATGCTTAACCTTCGCATAAACCCAACACGCTGCACTGATTGATTGATTGATTGATATGGATACTTATACAGCGCCTGTCCTCGGCCGGAGACCAAGCTCAAAGCGCTTTACAAACACGGAGTCTTTTACACAACAGGCTGCCTACCTGGGTAGAGCCGACTGACGGCTGCCATTGGGCGCTCATCACTGTCGTTCAATCATATTTCAGGCACGCACACATAACACACTCAGACAAACATGTAACATTTAACATTTTACGTGTATGACCTTTTTTGTTTATTTACCCCGCCACTGGTCAGGCACCAAGAGCTTACCTTGGTTTATGTTTCAAACATGGTTATAATTATAGCATGAAATAAAACGAAGGAAGGAGACCAACAAAATTAATAACCGGCACACGACAAGCTCAGGTCATGTGGCTTGCTCTGTGTATTTGCAAACGTCTTTGTTTTACTTTTTGAGAATGAAATCATTTCTAAACCAAACAAATTTAACAAATGCGTAGATAGATAGATAGATAGATAGATAGATAGATAGATAGATAGATAGATAGATAGATAGATAGATAGATAGATAGATAGATAGATAGATAGATAGATAGATAGATAGATGGATGGATGGATGGATGGATGGATGGATGGATGGATGGATGGATGGTTAAATGAATGAATAAAAAAGTAAACAAATAAATAAATATTTCAAAACATAATGAACATAATAGAACGAGAAAGAAGAAGGCGTAGAAAATAAAAAATACAGAAAGCAAATGACTGAAATGGGGGAGACACACACACACACACACACACCAACTACGCTCAAGGCAGCAAAAAACAAAACAAAACAAAAAAAACAACAAAAAACGGCGTCAGTTCTCTCACAAAACAAACCAACCTACCTCCAAAAGAAGCTGTCCGAGGTCTGTCCAAGCTATAGCTTGTCCTCCGAGGAACACCCAGAGCACTGATCACAGCAGTCTGACCGTGGAAAGACCGACCAGCAGGCGTGCCACTCACCACTATCTCCAGCTGCAGAGAAAAACGAAACATATAATTTCCCCCAAGGTTAAACTCTCCGAGAAAAAAAAAAAAAGCTCTGTTCACACACACACACACACACACACACACACACACACACAGAGTGAGAGTCATCTGAAAGGTATTGAAAACCAAACCAAACGATACAAATGTATATAAAAGGAATGGAGAGAGAGTTAGCACTCTTTACTATTTGTTAATCATTTCATCTCCATACCTGAATGTTTGTTCATTTCCAGTATATAAAAGGAAATTTGAACTATGGTACGAGAGGTACGGTGGACGAATGGTCAAAACGCTTGATTCTCGTCCGAGTTTCCTGAGTTCAAACCCCAGTTTCGGCGCTCCTGGTGGGTTAAGTGTGAAGATTTGTTTTCCCCATTCTCCCGGGTCATTATATTTACAGACCTGTAGGTAGTGCCTCAACTCTTGTATACTCGTGCGTACACGCCACGCATGCAGAAAATCAAATACGCGCGTTAAAGAATCCTGTAATCCATGTCAGCATTCCGCGGGCTCACGGAAACAAGAACATGCCTAGCATGCACAACTCTGGAAATGGAATATAGATGCCTACCTGGCGGGTTAAAAATAGGTTGAA
This sequence comes from Babylonia areolata, assembly GCF_041734735.1. Classification (NCBI taxonomy): domain Eukaryota; kingdom Metazoa; phylum Mollusca; class Gastropoda; order Neogastropoda; family Buccinidae; genus Babylonia; species Babylonia areolata. Next base: position 4,463,101 of record NC_134900.1, on the reverse strand, counting down.
CACGTAAAAGCCAACTCGTTTTGTTTACAAATGACCGTCGGAGTTGCAGTCCACGAACGCTGGAGAACTATGATACATTTAAGATTACTTTCAAGTCACGATTGTCACAGCCAGAATTTGTTATGAGCATTAATTCTTTGTTTTTCTACATTTCCTGCACGCACTCTGACTCAAAATCAAATCAACACAAACAGAATGCTTCCGGACTCTTGAGAGTTGCAAGTAAAAGGAGAGAGAAGTACCTTTTAACCAGGTCTTTGCTTTTTTACTTTCTGTCGTAATTTTACTCTGAGTTCGATTTCAAGGTCTCTCTCTCTCTCTCTGAGTGTGTTCGCGTTTATGTGTACAATTTCCATGTAGTGCTTTCCATGATTTTTAACGAATGTGATGCTTTCATTTTTTTTCTCTCTCTCTCTCGTTTGATATTTTGTGTGCTATTTGCAATTCATTTGTTACTATTTTACCCCAATTTTCTCCTTTTGGGGGCTGGATGAAAAAAAAGCATTGTTGCTTATTCTATTGCCCTCAGAAATAAAATTCATTCTCTCTTTCTCTCTCTCTCTGTCTGCCTCTCTCTCTCTGTATGTACCATTCATCTCCCTCTCACTCCTCTCCTAAACGACAACACTCTAATGTAAAAATCAATACTTCCAACAAAATGTCAACTATCACTAGTATGTGTGACGGAACTTTACACAAAATTCCCCCATCTGTCTCTCTCTCTCTCTCTTTCTGTGTGCGTGCGTATATGTGTGCGTACGTACGTGCGATCGTGTGTGTGTGTGTGTGTGTGAGCGCGCGCGCGTGTTTGTGTGTGCATGTGTGCGTGTCCGATCGCGCGCGTGCGCGTGTGTGTATGTGTGTATGTGTGTGTGTGTGTGCGTGTAGCCAGGGTGAGAAGGAAGAAGGTACAAGGGGGAATCAGTGAGGTTACATTGCAGGCGGGGGGTTGATAACAGTGTGGAGTTGAATAGGGTGGGGGGGGTTGCGGGGGGGGGGGGGGGGGGGGGGGCTGGAGGAGGGGAAGTAACGGCATAACGGGTCAATGAAATTTCATTAGGACAGAGAGGCGAGGAGGGTTGAGGGGTATGGGGGGGGACTTTACATCATCCCTGTACGATAGATCCACAATAATTCAACATTTCGAAAGACTCAGTTATGAAATCCAGTGACAAGCCGGTGGCTAATTGTTACACTTGGTTTGTCGGTTTGATTTTCTCACACAATCAGCATAGTTTCTTCAGATTACTCAACTGCCTTTAAAAAAAAAAAAAAAAAAAAATTTAATCTTATAGTTCAAGAAATGTTGCCAGCAAAGGCCAACTCTCTTATGTTACAAGCTGATCTTTTCCCAGACGGCAAAAGACCAAGGGAGGATAAAAGACAAGAATTGGGTTTGTCGAGTTACTTCCCTTGCCCTTTCCACGCAAACGGGAGAAATCTCTTCATGTTCTAGTTTGAATCTTCTATTTTCACTCTGGGGTTCTGTTTCTTTTCACCTTCTCTCACCTTACGAGCAATGATGGCTTGTTTCCTTATGCATATATTTCAAGAGCTTTAAAGTTATAATTTTATGCGCATTTAATTTAATGAACAAACCCAACTTGCATGTCACTTTTGCGACCGGAAACCTCCACGTGACCGCCTGTTCATTTTCAACCCCCATCCCCCCACCGCACCCCCACCTTTCCTGGCTCCTCCCCCCCACCTTATTTTTAATGTGAGAGAGAGAGAGAGAGAGAGAGAGAGAGAGACTGAAAGAGAGACTGATCGAGAGAGAGAGAGAGAAATTGAGACTGAAAGAGAGAGACAGACAGACAGAGAGAGAGGGGGTGAGGGGGGCGGGGGGGGGAGAGAGAGAGAGAGAGAGAGAGAGAGAGAGAAGGCCCCATCGAAATACACTGACCTTGTGAAACAGTTAAACTTGTCGTAAATAATACTTTTATCTATGTGCTTATTCGTTCACGATTATTGTTGTTGCTGTTGATGATAACTGTTGTTGTTATTCATTCATTTATCTATTTGCTTATCAGTTTTTCTTTTTACAAATAAGACATTCTTTCAAGCTGTTTTCTTTCTTGCAATGATTTGTTCTCCTGTGACACCCAGCTGTGATTTAGTTCATCGACCACAGACACGATTTGTAGCCTCCCCATTGTCAATGGAAAAAGGAGATCACATCTTTATCACCGCATTACATTTCAGTTCATGTATCATTCAAACCTAAACATCCACATACTCCGTGATGGCACATCCGTCGCAAAGTAATGAGATTATGGGTGAATTCGTATAATAATCAATACATTTCTAAAGCATTTATTTTTTTATTTTTTTAATCCATGATGTTGCAAATGTTAGCGACCACTTCTCTCCTCTTATCCGTCCCCCCCCCCCCCCCCATTTTTTTTCTATGAAACAACAACAAACACGTTCTCATGTCCGAGGTACAAACAAAAATGGTTGCACTCACGAAACATTATCATCACTGAATTTCTTCCTCTCTCTGTCTGTCTGTCTGTCTGTCTCTCTCTTCCTCCCTCCTCCTCCTCCCTCTCATTTCTTCTCTCATCCCTCTCACCGACGGGCGCAATAGCCGAGTGGTTAATGCGTTGGACTGTCAATCTGAGGGTCCCGGGTTCGAATCACAGTGACGGCGCCTGGTGGGTGAAGGGTGGAGATTTTTACGATCTCCCAGGTCAACATATGTGCAGACCTGCTAGTGCCTGAACCCCCTTCGTGTGTATATGCAAGCAGAAGATCAAATACGCACGTTAAAGATCCTGTAATCCATGTCAGCGTTCGGTGGTTTATGGAAACAAGAACATACCCAGCATGCACACCCCCGAAAACGGAGTATGGCTGCCTACATGGCGGGGTAAAAACGGTCATACACGTAAAAGCCCACTCGTGTGCATACGAGTGAACGTGGGAGTTGCAGCCCACGAACGCAGAAGAAGAAGAAGATCCCTCTCACCATTCCCGTTGACCGTCTCCCTGATGTAATAATCTGTGGTGAAGGTTTCACAACATGAGTGGCCTTACAATTGTGAGCACAGATCATGATGACTCGAATTCATTTCTGGTTGTACATGTCGGAAACCTGCTTGGCTCAGGTGGGTGATCACTGATGGGCTAGCAATCAGAAGGTATTTGTGTTTGTATTTCTTTTTATCACAACAGATTTCTCTGTGTGAAATTCGGGCTGCTCTCCCCAGGGAGAGCGCGTCGCTACACTACAGCGCCACCCCCTTTTTTTTTCCTGCGTGCAGTTTCATTTGTTTTTCCCATCCAAGTGGGTTTTTCTACAGAATTTTGCCATGAACAACCCTTTTGTTGCCGTGGGTTCTTTCGTGCGTTAAGTGCATGCTGCACACGGGACCTCGGTTTATCGTCTCATCCGAATGACCAGCGTCCAGACTACCACTCAAGGTCTAGTGGAGGGGGAGAAAATATCGGCGGCCGAGCCGTGATTCGAACCAGCGCGCTCAGATTCTCTCGCTTCCAAGGCGGACGCGTTACCTCTAGGCCATCACAACCTCTAGGTTGTGAGTTCGAGTCTCCGGGCATACCCCAGATGAGAAGAGAAGGAATGTGGAATAAAATATGATATCAAAATGCTAAGAAAAAGATCAAATATGACCCAAAAAGTAATTATGATTAAAAAAAAAAATCAACAACAAAAAAAAAAAATCTAAAGAAAAATGAAACGTGAAGTACAATGAATTTTTATTTTGGGGGCAAGAAAGTAGAAGCAAAAACAATGATTCCAACAAAGAAAAACATTTACGACGTCCGTGCAAATCATGCTGTACTCAAGAAACGTTATTCATGTCACTCGGGGTGTGTGTGTGTGTGTGTGTGTGTGTGTGTGTGTGTGTGTGGCTACTGTTTATATTATATATGTATTGTTGGGAAGAGGGGAGAGAGAGGGGAGAGAGAGCGGAGGTTATGGATGGGGGATTGGGAAAATCCGTGAATGGGATGTCTAGCCCAACCTCATGAAAGGGAGCCTATCAAAAAGAAATAAAACTCTCCCTGCTTTTGCCACAATCTGGGTTGCTTCCCTTTAATTGTAAAAGTGGGATTCCAAAACCAGACAAATCACAAATCTTTTTTTCTCTCTAATTTCCTTATTTTTCTTGTTACTTTCTCCCACTCTTTCTCTCTCTTTGTCTCTCTTTCTCTCTCTCTGTCTCTCTTTCTCTCCGCCTCTCTCTTATTTTCTGCTTCCCTAACACTGTCTGAAATCAACAATATTTGCCACTGTGCACCACCTAAACTGCAAATCAGGAAAACAACACCACACTGTCTTCATACAGAGAACCCCCCCCCCCCCCCCAAAAAAAAAAAAAAAAAAAGTCACATGCACTGTATAAAACAAGTAAATAAATGAAAGGAAAAAGAAAATAAATAAAAGAACAAACGTTACATTCGTGGTTGTCCCTACTCCTCCTCGTTGCCTTCAATCATTTTTATGTACGGGTACCATTTTCTAGAAAATGCTATGGACATCATTTCCATCGAGTGTATATATTTTTCGGTTTTATATGTTTCTTAGGTCTGTTAGGAAGTACTTTATACATGATTTGATTTTATTCTGCATTTATAAATGAAATGTTTCGCCACTAGAATGATATAGTCAAATATTTCACCTGTTTTTGTAACATTATCATTTCCAAATAATACTAACTCTATATTAAACTCTACATTTGCACAATTTTTACTTTTCCTTCAAGACATTCTCCAAGTCCCCCCAAAAGAGCTGAGTAAATGTACAGTGCCATAAGCAGTGTTGAATTGTGTCTATTTCATTTTTACAGAAATTGCACATGTCGCTATTTTGTGTTTTTCTTTGTTATTCAGGTTTTTTATTTGGCATTTTATTTTATTTTTTAATGGAATGGAGAGTTGGACGTAAAAAATCCTCGAGTGTCAAGGCCATGGTCAATGGGACTTGGCCCTCTCACCAACATTGCAGAAGAGTGTTAAGACTCTCTCAACCCCCCGGGCGGGTGGGGGGTAGGGGGGGAGGGGAGGGGGGAGGGGGGTGGCTCAACCTTGGGATGGCTGGGATCGTCCAGCTCCTAAGTGATCGAAAAGCGAAGAGCAGCAGTCTGCCAGAATAATTTTCGGGAGGACATCTATCTAAAAGTACGCTTCACTCCTAAAACGTCGTTATAATCAAACTAACATTAATTCGTTGGACTTACCTCTTGGATATTTCCATTCTGAACATGACAATAATGTCAGGTGTGTCATCCCGTGCGTTTGATTCAAATCGATGAAAAACAAACACAAAACCCAACAAAACACACACACACACACACAGATGTCAGATTTCACGGTTCGCACGTGCACATTGCGCTTTGGGGCTGTGAGCTGTGTGTGTGTGTGTGTGTGTGACCGCTGTTGAGGTGAGCTTGTCCAGTTAACTGACACTGCGTGTGCTGCTGACAACTGCATGTGTAGAAATTTTTTTTTCATCCACCTTTATGGAAGTTTTCTTTATTTTCATAATTTCTAAAAATATAACAACAATAATAGTAAAACTATAATATAATGATAATATTCATCATCATTATTTCTTCTTCTTCATATCATCATTGCTACCTCTTCCTCCTTCACACCATGCACACACATACACGCACAAACGCACGCGCGCGCACACACACACACACGCACACACACACACGTACATACACGCACACACGCGCGCGCTCTACCCCCACCCTGCCTCCCAGACACCTTGTGAGTCTGATTCCACAAGTGGCTTTTCTCTATTCCTGCTGCCTCTCTTCACATGTTGTCCATCTGGACGTGTTGGTGTTAGTAGGAGGCCTACGTAATGTAAAACATGAATCCCAGAGAGAGAGAGAGAGAGAGAGAGAGGGCAGCAATATTGTTTTCTTACATTTTCACAAACGGAAAAGATGCATTCGCGCACACTGCAACCACCACTCAACCCATCAACTGGTACCCCAAGTTACCAACAACAAAAATCCCCAAACCACCAAACAGCCATCAACCAAACACGCGTGTGTTTGTGTGTGTGTGTGTTTGTGTGTGTGTGTGTGTGTGTGTGTGTGTGTGTGTGTGTGTGTGTTGATGTGTGTTAGAATGTGTGTGTGTGTGTGTGTGTGTGTGTGTGTGTGTGTGTGTGTGTGTGTGTGTGTGTGTGTGTGTGTGTGTGTGTGTGTTGATGTGTGTTAGAATGTGTTTGTGTGTGTGTGCGCGCGCGTGTGTGTGTGTATGTGTGTGTTTTCCCCATCAGTATTGTTAATGTGGGTTTTTTTTTTCTCCAACCAATTCTGTGCATATGCTATCACAAAGAATACGCTTTATAAGTTTTTGTTTGTTCTGCTCAATAATGTAGTGTTTATTGCTGACACTGTATTGGGTTTTTTTCTTCTTCTTCTCTTTCTAACAACTGAAAGGTGTGTTTATATCAAACCAAACCAAAACAGAAAAAGCCTCCGCCACTCAAAGCGACCAGCTCAACACAAATCACTCCGGCTCCACACGCATCGGCACCACTGACACACCCTTCACACCTCTCTGCAGACAATTCGATTCTTTAATTGATAAAACAATCAACATGGATGGAGCAGATTCAACTGCACAATAATCAATAATTACTTGTGATGTCACAGCTTTGGCAGAAAAAAAAAAAAAACAAAAAAAAAAACAGAAACAAAACAACAACAGGATTTGTCAACCGGCATTAGGGGCGGGGGAGGGGGCGGGGGGGGAGAGGGAGAGGTGGGACTGAGAGGAGGGGGGTGGGGGTGGGAAGGAGGGGGTTAGGGGGAGGGGCGGAGACTGAGAATGATGGAGAGAGAGGTAAGGAAAGTTGAGGAGGGGGGGAGGAGGAGGAGGGTAGGGAGGGAGGGGGGGGGAGGGGAGGAGCTCTTGAAAATGGATAGAGCTAATTGGTAAAGGGCGTAGGGAGGGGTGGGTGGGTAGAAGTGATATAGATCTGCCATTGATATTATACGTAGTACATGTGCATTGAACATTCGGAAGCAGAAAAAAAAGAAGAAAAAAAAGAATAAAATACAAAACAAGCGTGCACTGATCGACATTTAGCTGTAGTCCATATACATCTCTCTACATCAAAAACAACAACAAAAAAACAAATGGGAAAAAAAAGAGAGAAAAATTCTATCATCATGATCATTTAAACATACCAGAAAAAAAGTTTATTAAAAGTTATTACAATCATATCATGTTATAAAAAAAAAGTACACATTTTGACCATCATTCTTGCCATGTTTTAAAGGAGAAAAAAAAAAGGACAAAAAGACTTAAATACGTTCCTCAGGTAAGGAAACAAGGAACGCTTTAATTATTAGCTGTTATTACTGTTGTGGTTTGGTTTCTGTAACGCGCTAAAAACTTTTGTTTTCTTTTCCTCCACCATTCGTTCGCAGCATTGACATACTGGTTGAGTGAGTGACAAGAGTTAACAGGGGTTACAGAGAGGGAACTAGTGTGAGGACGAGGAGGTGGTAGTGGTAGTGGTGGTATCGATTTGGAGCAAAGGGGTTTTATCTATTCAGTGATGGTTTTTTTTTCTTTTCTTTTCCCAAAACATGTGGGTAGCAGACAGTACTGGTATGAAGTTGGCGACAGGATTGGGTAGGAATACACAGATATATCGCATGCCGTATCAATGAGAAAACGTCGCAAACAAACCAACTATTAAATAAAACAAATAAACAAAACACTCACGTACTAACAGCATGAGATAAAGGGGGTGGGGGTGTGGGGAAGGGGGAGGGGGAGGCAGAAAGAGAGAGGGGAGAGAGAGTGTGTGTGTGGTGAAGGGAGAGAGGGAGAGAGAAAGATACAGAGAGAAGAGAGAGAGGGGGGGCGGAAGAGAGAGATAAAGGGAGAGAGGGAGAGAGAGAGAAAGGTGAAGGGAGAGAGAGAGAGAGAGAGAGAGAGAGAGATAGATAGAGAGAGAGAGAGTAAGAGACAGTTAGAGTGGGTGAATAGACAAGATAGACACAGAGGCAGAACGGGCAAAGAGAATGCTAACACTGAAGAACTGGACAATACACAAAAAGAACAGGTATTTCGAAAAGTTGTATATGATAACAACCCGGACAATTATGACCACAAATGACACCATTTGAAATCCGTGCAAAGTGCGAAAAATAAATCAATAAATAAATTGGACCATAACTATTGACACAATTGACAGCATTCAAAATCCGTGCAAAGTGCGAGAAATAACTAAAATAACACACAAAACAAAACCATGCAAACACAACGACAGGTGGAATTTTACACACAAAGAAACGGGGGAAAAAAAACAACAAAAAAACAGTCAGTCGAAAGACTGTTATTATACAGTTGCTATGTATTTTACATTGCATCACAGAAGTTCCTTGGTGACTCTCTATATAATATTATACTTCAAGTTCGGTTGCCACGACAAATAATAACGATAATGATCAATAACAATAATTATATGTAACACAGATACAGATATCGTATGGCGAGAAGATTATACAGCATTGTCTCTAATATGACAATTACAATCAGCTTGCTCATGGAAAAATCGGTCGTGGAAAATTGTGTCGCGGAGTGTGAGAGAGAGAGAGAGAGAGAGAGAGAGAGCGAGAGAGAGAGAGAGAGAGAGAGAGAGAGAGCGCTTTAACTCAGCTGAGCAGTCAGGACAGAGAAACTTTAGATATCGAATGCGACGACCAAAGACTTAAACATACATTAGCGACACGACTTTGCTGCTCCACCGTTTATAAATATATAGATGTATGTGTGTATGTGTGTGTGTGTGTGTGTGTGTGTGTGTGTGTGTGTGTGTGAGTGTGCGCGCGCGCATGTGTGTGTGTGTGTATGTGTGCATGCGTGTGTGTGTGTGTGTGTGTGTGTGTGTGTGTGTGTGTGTGTGTGTGTGTGTGTGTGGCCGCAGCTTAATTCAAACTGACGGTTCATAAACACGCACGAAATGTAGAAAACTAACAGTGCAAGGCAACATATGTACAATCTGTTGAGATGAATGACAGAAGTAATGAGCACGTCCACTGATAATTAAAGTGCAATACCGACTCACGACACAACCCGTTCAAAAGATTTTTTTTTCCAAAATGTTATGATTCATTTTGCGCGGGTATGCAGGTCACTGTATGATCGCGTGAGTAAACCGTTGATGTGTGTGTTGATGTGTGTGTGTGTGTGTGTGTGTGTGTGTGTGTGTGCGTGTGTGTTATGTCAGTGCGTTTGAACGCGTGTTTTCCGCACGTGCAAGTATACACACGCAGATGGCAGTCCGGCGAAGATAGGTGTGTTGCACAATCGAGAGCAAGCTCTGAATGGAGGTAAGTGTACATTAAACCAGCCACTAATTTACCTGACTTTTTCTCCGTACGAAGTAGTAAAAGTAATAGTAGTAGTCACAGCAGTGGTAGTAGTAGCAGTCAGGACTATAGACTTTCCTGTTTTTTTTTTTTTTTTTTTTTTTTTTTTTTTTTTTTTTTAAACTCAATACATATTTTTTTGACACTTCATGGTGATTGATGAACACATTTTCATTCACATTTCACAACGAACTCACAGACAGAGAAACAAATTTCGTCCGAAGATATTTGAGAAAACAAAAGGGAAAGTTTTATCCGAAGATTTTCGTTCAGCGATATAACAAAAACGATCAGGTGTATGTATTTTCTGTTATCATTGTCGAGCAGATTTTCGAAAACCTCTGAGGTCAGAGGGGTGGGGGTGTGGGTGGAGGTGGAAGTGGGGGGTGGGGGCGTGGGGGCCTTGTTCACGATTTGAAAGTGCTATCCAGTGTTGTGTAACTCGGGGGAAAAAACAACAACAGAACTTGCTCAAAGGTAATTTTCCACGTCTCGCTGCGCGAGCGCACACACACACATCTAAAAATCTATCTATCTATATATATTTTTTGTATAATTCGCGCGTATCAACAAATCTTGAAATGAACTATGTTAACATGTGCGCGCATATCAAGAACAAATCTAAACTTTGCGCTGAAAAGAAGCCATGTTTACATTGCGCTGAAACCCCCCCCAAAAAAACAAAAACAAACCCAAACCATAATGGTTTGATCTTCAGGGCGGCAAGCGTCAGACTTTTTTCAGTCTGGGGTCACTCAAGTACAGGAGGAATGTTAACAACAACAACAACAAAAACCCCAACAACTCAGCACTCGCTATATAGACTGTGGATCCAACACTGGGAACAAAATGTGGCACCACGTCGTCCCTTGAGATTATAAAAAGAAAAAGAAGAAGAATAATAAGAAGAAGAAAAGCAGCTGAAGCATCACTGAGGTTTCGCTTTGGACAGTAGAGGAACCTGTGGATAAACAATACGTTACAGCCTGTCTCTTGTATAGTCAGACCTTAAAACTGGGGAGCATAAGCCGGTGACAAAAAACTGGTATGTCAAAAGCCCATATATATATATATATATATATATATATATATATATATATATATTTATCCTCTATGACCACGAGAATGGTGAACATTGTGACGATATTCTTGAATATGAATATGTACTGTTGATATACATCAGGGACCAACTATGTCTGGCTCAAAACGCAGTGAGAG